>NC_080175.1:71607108-71684130 GCF_950295315.1 Erinaceus europaeus
TTTTCTTCTATTCTTTCCTCTAGAATGTTTGCTTCCCCTTCCTCTTTTTCTTCCTCTGGCAGGCCAATTATACGTATGTTACTTCTTTTGAGATCATCCCATATATCTCTGTTGTTATTTTCAGTGTCTCTCAATCTCTTTTTAAGCTCTTTCACCTCTTTCTTAGTTTTCTCTAACGCATCCTCTGTCTGACTAATTCTGTTTTCTGCTTCTGTTAGTCTGCTTTCCCTTGCCTCAGCTTCTTTCTTCATTACAGCTATTTCAGCTTTCAGTTCTCTGATTGCCTCAAGATAATCAGTATTTTCCTTGGAGGTCTCAACTGTTGTTTCCCTAATACTGCCATTCCTTTCCTCCAATGTTGTTTTCATTTATGTGATTAATAAGTTTATTATTGCTTACATACTTTTCTTATCTATGGTTACTTCTGGCTGATTTGTAGTTTCTTCTGGGCTCTTGTCTTCATTCATTGGGTAGCAGTTTTATTTGTTTTTAATCTACCCATTTTTTATTTATGTGTTTCTCTTTTTTTATGCTCTGTTGTTCCTCATTTGTTGTGTCTTGAGTACAAGTAACACTGTACTAAATACCTTTATGACAATTGTACTCACCAACCTCTGGAGTTACAGTAGCAATTGAAGTAAGTATTGAAGTAGTTTATCATTACCAGTTAGCCAAACAATTTCTCCAGTCCGTGAAAAAATAGTAACCAAATCCCAATGAAGAAGAAAGAGAAAAGAAAGAGAGGATAGCAAGAATAGAAGGTTATGCAAATCTACTATCCACTGTATATTCTAGGGGTAACAAGAGGGGAAATGGAACTAGAGCAGAGATACACACATAGAGAGTCCACTCCGAGTCAGATTTCTTCCCCCAAGTAATTCACAAATTCAGAAAGGCAAAGAAGAAAGAAGAAGTGTATGACGAGATTAAAAAAAAAAGAGAGAGAGAGAGACAAGAGAGAGAAAAGGGAGAAGATAAGAAAAAGAGTTGTAATTAAAGAGCAGTGCAAGGAACTTCTCAAATGTGTATCAGTGAATTAAAAAAAAAACACCCTGTTTGGTGGTATGGGGTATCCTGCTAGGAGCTGGTCCCCAGCGACTGCTTATGGGGGGGCGGGGGACGGGAAGGATGTATGCTTGAAAATTAAAAGGAAGAAAGAAGAATTTTTCCCCCTACTCTAATTCTTAACCCTAATTAAGTTATAGTCATCTCCTTGTCACTGCTCTGACACCTTATTGGCTGGCCTGCTAAAGGCAGAAAATCCTATTGTCTCTTGGGAATGTGTTTGGAGCTCAGAGGCTAGCAGCTTCTCTGTCCGCCATCTTCTGGGAAATCCCCCCCTCCAGACTTTTTTAAAGGATTTCTTGAAAATGAAAACTAGCTCCAAGTCCTTTGATCCAATGAGAGCTATACTCAAGAAGTCTTTGGATCCGCCCTCAGGGTTGCGGTGGACCCTGGAGACTCCCAAGAGAAAGCCCCCAAGCTAAAGTGCTCTCTCCGGGTCCTCTGCTGGCCGCCCAGCAGTGCTCTGCAACCGGCTGGCGGAGGAGCCGCCTTCCTGGGCGGAGGACAATGCCCGGTGCACTCGCCTTGCCCTGCGCCGCCTGGGAAGTCTGGAGCCCCGCTAGTCCATGTCACCTTTACTCTAATTCTTAACCCAAATTAAATTATAATCACCTCTTTGGTGTCACCCCTTATTGACTGGCCTGCTAAAGGCAGAAAATCCTACCGTTGCCAGACAATGTAATCAGAGCACTCACTGTTAGCAGCTTCTCAGTCCACCATCTTCCCCCTGACCACTTTTGTTTCTTAAGTCCCACGTATAAGTGAGATCATCCATCATTTATTTGTCTTTCTTTTTCTGACTTATTTAATTTAGAATTATCTTATCCAGATTCATTCCATTGTGTGGCTGTATCTATTGTTGGGTCCTCAGATCAAATGTTAGATATTGCATATAACATTTCAATAAACAGGTATGTCTCTATATCTTCAGGTAAATATCATTGTATTTAAGTGTCATTGGAATTTCTTGGGAAAGGAATTGGTTGGTTTCTGGCAGGCATTAAGCTACAGATGTAAAATAAAAATGGTTTAAAAGTACTCATTAAAGTTACATGCACAAATAAGTAAATAGGATAGTTTGGTCTTTGTCAAGATATGGCGTGGAAAGGGAAGAAAGAGGGCAAGAGTGAGATGGAGAAGGGAAAACATCTGAAAGGTGTGATTGTACACAGGAAGTGGGTTCTTACAGGTTTTCATGATTATAGCTAGAAGCTAAGGTTACTAGAAACCTTCCCCCGGCATGGATGAGGGCTGTGGTTGAGTGATTAAGTCGCTGGATGACCTGTGATTGAATTTCTCGAGTCAGATTAAGTGATTAAGTCGCTAGAGACCTGTGATTGAATCTCTCGAGTCAGATGTCTCTACTCTCAGGTAAGTCCAAAGGAAAGTCAAATCCAAAGGTAAGTCAAGTTGAGGGGGAAGAGGGGGGACTTCACAGTAAGTCTGTTTTTTTTTTTTGTTGTTGTTGGTATTCTATTTTTATTTTCTATTTTTTATTTGAGAGTATTAATGGTTTATAGTAAATACAATCTTTTTATACATGTGTAAAATATCTGAAATTTCAGCAAAAGAATGTCAACCCCAGCCCCTATGGAGAGCACTCTAGAGAACTCTCAAAAGGTTAAAAGGTATTTGGAGGATTAGTGCCCAGTGGTGGAGAGACACCCCTTTTGGTTTGTTGGTGCATTAAATCACACCCTTGAAACATTAGTTTTGTAAAAAAAAAAAAAAATCAACAAAAGTTTAAACACTAGAACACTTGAAAAAATATCTATATTTATTTATTGGCTTGAGATAGCCAGAAATCGAGAAGGAAAGAGACACCTGTAACATTGCTTCACCACTCACAAGAGCTTTCCCCAGCTGGGGGGCCTGGCATCTTGAACCTGGATCCTTGAGTAATGTAACATATGTGCTCAACCAGGTACCACACATCCAAAACAAGAACATTTTTTTAAACAGTCTCCTACATGAGTAAAGTGAATATGGACTCTCTTTTCTCTCGACTTGTCTTACTGTATATAGCTTCTCAGACTGCACTTGACTGAATATAAGGTTTGACTACTGCATTTGCCTTGACCAGGATTGGTAGGAATCAGAATAAAGTCCACCTTACACTTTACTGAGAAAGCTAGAGGGCTCAGCCAGTGGTGCATGAAGTGGAGCACACACATTACCATGTGCAAGGACCCATGTTTGAATCCCTGCTTCCCACCTCCTGGGGAGGCACTTTATGAGCAATGAAGCAGGTCTGCAGAATTCCCTCTCCAGTCCTCTCTGGTCCTCTCTCTCTGTGTGTGTGTGTGTGTGTGTGTGTGTGTGTCTACCCCTTCCTTTTCAATTTATCTCTGTCCCATCAAATGAAATAGGAAGGAAAAAAAAAAGAAAGAAAGAAAGAAAGAAAGAAAGGGAGTTGGGCGGTAGCTCAGTGGGTTAAGTGCAGGTGGTGCAAAGTGCAAAGACTGGCTTAAGGATCCCAGTTCGAGCCCCTGGCTCCCCACCTGTAGGGGAGTCACTTCACAAGTGGTGAAGCAGGTCTGCAGGTTTATATCTCCCCCCCATCTTCCCCTCCGCTGTCCATTTCTATCTGTCCTATCCAACAATGATTACATCAAGAACAACAATAAAACAATTAGGTCAATAAAAGGGAAAATTAAAAAAAAAAAGGAAAAAATCACCATTGGAAATAATGGTGTCATAATACTGGCACAGAGACCCAGTAATAACTCTGATGGTTAAAACAAAAATAGAAACAGAAGAAAGAGGGAAAGAATGGATTGAAGGAAGGGAGCAAGAAAAGGTACACAAGGAGCTATGAATTTCTCATTCATGCACCCAGCCCCAGCAATAACCATGGTGGCAAAAAAAAATAGGCCAACTCCCTGAAAAAGCATTAATTTCTACATTTGGGTCACTTGGGAAGTTAACAGATACTTAAATAAAAAATATTGAATATTAGTAAGAAACCAATTTGTGAAAATACCTTTCAGCTCATATACACATAATCTTAAATATTTCAACAAGAGATTTATAATAAGAAACACAACAATTTTTCATATCCAGGAGGCATTATAATCACTGATAAGCTTTGATGAGCCTATGAAATATTGTCACTGAAAGTTAGTGGAAATTCCTGAAGACACAGGCTGACAGTGGACCGATGCTTGCTTTTCTGAGTCTTGTGTGAGGTTATTGTTCTGACGACTCCAGGGAGGCAGTTTAATGAAACTTTAGCATTACTTTAATAAGTAAATGTTGTTCAGTAGGATTTTTGTTGTCACAAGGGTATCCATTTCCACATTTCCCTCAGACAGGTGTCAGTGCATCTCATCCTCCACCAAACCCATATCTTTCTCCACTGCAGGGACTTGGATCCCCAGACTCCCATTAGTGCTCCTCACTTCCCTCTTCTGAGTCCCCAGACAGGCTGCAACATACCACAGTCCACTGAGGTTTAGACCTGTACAGTTAAGATCTCTGAACAGATCACTTGCCCTCCCAAGTCTTCTATCTTCTTTCTCTGAAAGTCTAGTAAGAGTGCTATTCTTTTTTTCTGCACATATATATTTTTAGAGGGTTTAAAAATATTTAGGGGTGGTAGGCAGTGGTGTGCCCAGTTGATCACAAACATTACCATGAGAAAGGACCCCGATTCAAGCTCCCTCTCCCCATCTGAAAGGGAGATGCTTCATGAGTGGTGAAGCAGTTCTGCAGATGCCTATCTGTTGTTAAAATTCATAAGGCTCTAGCTGGCCGGGCTAGCTTCACGGGCGGGTAACAGAGATGCGGAGACAACGGCTGGGCAGGGAAGCTGTATTTCTTTATTCAGGAACAACGATTCATAAACTAAGACAAACTAATCACCAAACAGAACTCTGCTGTCTCTTTGCAGCGGCACAAGCACTCTCTCTTACTCTGGAACTCAGGAACCCTCTCTCGGGGTTCCTTGGGGCGGGGCCAAGCAGGCCCGCGAAATTAGCAGGACTGATCCAATTGTCTTGGCAGGGGGGAACTAGAACCCAATGTAAAGCATACGACACCTATCATTCTCTTGCTCGCTCTCTCCCCTTCTTCTCCCAGTTTCTCTCTGTTTTATCAAATAAAATAGAAAGAAAAAATGGCCATTGGGCACTGGAAGTGGTGGATTCGTAGATTCTTAGTTCTTGACATAAAATGTCAGCAATTGGGGGTTCCCGGAAGATGGCGGACTGAGAAGCTGCTAGTGGCTGAGCTCTGACCACATCTCCTGGAAACGGTAGGATTTTCTGCCATTAGTAGGCCAGCCAATAAAGGGTCCTAGCGGTAACACCAAGGAGGTGACTATAACTTAATTTGGGTTAAGAATTAGAGTAGGAAAAAAGGGGAAAAAATTTTTTTCTTCCTTTTAATTTCTAAGCATACCTCCTTCCCCACCCACCACCCCATAACCAGTCCCTGGGGATCCTGCTAGGAGCTCCTTTCCATTACCAAATTCCTGTCCACAAGGGAGTATCATTAATTCTAAGTCTATACCCTTCTGAAACCTCAAGCATTTTTTCTTTCTAAGTAGCCAACCCCCACACCTCATCCTGCATAGCAAATTAAATAATTTAAAATAAATACATAAAAAACCCCTTTCTTTCACTGCCCTTTTATGACTGTTCTTTTTCTTATCTTTTTCTTTTTTTCTCTCTCTTTCTTTATTTTCTTTTTCTTTTTCTCATTATTGTCATCCTTTCTTCCTTAATCCTACAGCTTCCAAAGTCACAGCCCCCAGCCCCCACACCAACAAACAGTGTGCTCTTTTGAATTCACTGATACACATTTGGGAATTTCCTTTCACTGCTCTTTAATTACAGCTATTTTTCTTATCTTTTCCCTTTTCTCTCTCTTGCCCCTTTTTTCTTTTTTTTTTATCTTGTCATACACTTCTTCCGTCTTCTATGCCTTTCTGAATTTGTGAATTATTTTGGGGACTAAATCTGACTCAGAGTGGACTCTCTATGTGTGTATCTCTGCTCTAGTTCCCTTTCCCCTCTTGTTACTCCTAGAATATACAATGGATAGTAGATTTGCATAACTGTCTATTCTTGCTATCCTTTCTTTCTTTTCCCTTTCTTCTTCACTGGGATTTGGTTACTATTTATTCACGGACTGGAGAAATTGTTTGGTTAACTGGTAACAATTAAACTGCTTCAATACTTGCTTGAGTTGATACTGTAATTCCTGAGGTAGGTGAGTGCAATTGTCATAAAGGTATTTAGTACAGTGTTACTTGTACTCAGGACAAAACAACTGAGGAACAACAGAGCATAAAAAAAAAGAAACACATAAATCAAAAAGTGGGTAGATCAAAAACAAATAAAACTGCTAGTCCAATGAATGAAGACAAGAGCCCAGAAGAAACTACAAATCAGCCAGAAGTAACCATAGATAAAAAAAGTATGCAAGCAATAATAAACTTATTAATCACAGAAATGAAAACAACATTGGAGGAAAAGAATGGCAGTATTAGGGAAACAACAGTTGAGACCTCCAAGGAAAATACTGATTATCTTGAGGCAATCAGAGAACTGAAAGCTGAAATAGCTGTAATGAAGAAAGAAACTGAGGCAAGGGAAAGCAGACTAACAGAAGCAGAAAACAGAATTAGTCAGAGAGAGGATGAGTTAGGGAAAATTAAGAAAGAGGTAAAAGAGGTTAAAAAGAGATTGAGAGTCACTAAAAACAACAACAGAGATATATGGGATGATTTCAAAAGAAGTAACATTCGTATAATTGGCCTGCCAGAGGAAGAAAGAGAGGAAGGGGAAGAAAACATCCTAGAGGAAATAATACAAGAAAATTTCCCAGACCTGAATAACAGAAAGGACATCAAGATTCAAGAGGCCCAGAGAGTACCAAACAGAATCAACCCAGACCTGAAGACACCAAGACACATCATAGTCACAATGAGAAGAAGTAAGGATAAAGAAAGGATCCTAAAGGCTGCAAGAGAGAAACAAAAAGTCACATACAAGGGAAAACCCATAAGATTATCTGCAGACTTCTCCACTCAAACTCTAAAAGCCAGAAGGGAATGGCAAGATATCTTTCAAGCCCTGAATGAAAAAGGGTTTCAACCAAGGATAATATATCCTGCTAGACTTTCATTCAAACTAGATGGAGGTATCAAAACTTTCTTAGACAAACAACAGTAAAAGGAGGCAACCTTCACCAAGTTAGCCCTGAAAGAGGTTCTAAAAGACCTCTTATAAACAAGAACATCACTATAATACTTACAACATATCAGAGCAAACAAAATTTTTTTAGAACAATGGCACTACAGTACATTAAATCCATAATATCAATAAACGTCAATGGCTTTAATTCACCCATCAAAAGGCACAGAGTGGGGGGATGGATCAGTAAACATAACCCAAGCATAAGCTTCTTGCAAGAATCCCATCTGTCACAACAAGATAAACACAGACTTAAAGTGAAATGATGGAAAACTGTCATACAGGCTAACGGACCACAAAAAAGGGCAGGAACAGACATTCTCATCTCAGACACAATAGATTTTAAATTAAATAAAGTAATAAAAGATAGGCAAGGACATTACATAATGATTAGAGGATCAATCAGCCAAGAAGACTTAACAAGTATTAACATCTATGCACCCAACGAGGGACCATCTAAATACATTAAGCACCTACTGAAAGAATTTCAAAAATGCATCAATAGTAATACAATAATAGTGGGAGACTTCAATACCCCACTCTCACACTTAGACAGATCAACATAGAAGAGAACCAATAAAGATACAAGAGAATTGAATGAAGAGATCGACAGACTAGACCTCTTGGATATTTTCAGACTCCTCCACCCCCAAAAACTGTAATACACCTTCTTTTCAAGGGAGGGGGTGGGTTATGGGGATTGGGTGGTGGGAATTGTGTGGAGTTGTACCCCTCCTACCTTATGTTTTTGTTCATTAATCCTTTCTTAATAAAAATTAAAAAAAAAAAAAAAGAAACAAAAGTGGTCATAGTGCAAAGCTCAAGGACTGGCATAAGGTTCCCAGTTCAAGACCCCGGCCCCCCATCTTCAGGGGAGTCGCTTCACAGGCGGTGAAGCAGGTCTGCAGGTGTCTATCTTTCTCTCCCCACTCTGACTTCCCCTCCTCTCTCCATTTCTCTCTGTCCTATCCAACAACAATGACAACAATAATAAGAACAATAAAAAATAACAAGGACAACAAAACGGAATAAATACATATTTTTAAAAAAACTTTAAAAAAGAAACAAAGGTGGTAGGTCAATATTATCTTGATTTGTATTTACCTGATAACAAATAATAAAAAATGTGAATGCTATTTTCATGTTTACTGACAGTTGGTCTGTAGAATTTCTTTTGTGAAATGTCTGTTTAGATTTGCCCCACTTCTGATGAGATTGTTAGTTGTTTGATGTTGTTGATGGTGATATTTGATTCTTTATATATCTTTAATACTAGCCCTTTGCCTGACATTCAGTGCATAGATACTTTCACCTTCACTAAGTTTTCCATTATGACATAGTACCATTTGTTTGTATTTGCTTCTGTTTCCCTTGCCTTTGGACTCAAGCCCCCAATGGCATTTGTGAAACAGATATCATGGCATGTTCTTCCTATGTTTTCTTCTGTGTATTCAGTGATTTCATGGTAATGCTGGATTAATGAAAATATATTAGAGTATTCAGTTCTCTTAAATTCAAAAAGTAGCAAAGCAAAGGGAAGGGCTTTAGAGAATGATTAATGGAATAATCAACCAAGAGGCACTTAACACTTTTTAACATTTACTGTTCAAATGAAGAAGAATCAAAATATGTAAAATAGCTATTGACAGAGCTGGAGAGAGATATTGACAGCAAGAAATAGTAGTAGGGGGTTTTAACACCTCTCTCTCACCTATAGACAGATAAGTCAGATAAAACATTATTAAGGAAGCAAGAGCCTTAAATGAGGAGATAAGACAGATTAGACTCATTAGACACCTTTACCCTCCAGACATTACTTGCACATTGTCTAATATATCTGGAGTATTCTCCAGGATATTCCATATGCTGGAACAAAAATTAAGCATCAATAAATTCATAAATAAATGAGATCATTTCAAGAATTTTTCAGATTACAATAAAACTAAATGAAAATCAACAACAAAGTGAAAACAGACAAAATCAAATATACAGAGACAATAAAATGTTACTGAATAACCATTGAGACAATGAGGAAACCAAAGAAGAAATGAAAAACTTGTTGGAAATAAATGAAAATGATGACATGAGCGATAGGAATCTATGGAGAGATAGCAAAAGCCTGATTGAGAAGGAAGTTCATAGCATTACAGATCCATATGAGGAGAAATAGAAAAGTCTCAATCTAAATCACACATAGGAATCTATAAAATCTGTAATTAGTTGTAGAAAAATGATTAAAAAATAAGAGCAGGAAAAAAAAATTGAAAACAATCAAAGTCCTATAAAAGATCGAGTGCTCAGAGCCGGCTCTTTCGATAGGTTAAAAGAAAAATGGCATAATCGTAGTCAGGCACAGGAAGAAAGGAAGAGAGGGACTTTCACAATTAAGATTAGAAATGAAAGGGAAGAAATGTATGATGAACCAAGTTGCCTTCTCACTCATGTCAGCATTTGCCACTGTAAGTATTTATATTTTGATCGGTTTGATGGGTTTTGCTGATGCTTCATTTGAGTTTTAATTAGCTTCCCTTTAATGATTTAAACCTTTGAGCACATTTTTCATATGCTTATTTGCAATCTGTATGTCCTCTTTAATGGCAAGGTTTTTTGTTTGTTTGTTTTGTTTTTAAGGTCTGTGACTCATGTTGTAATGATCTTGTCTGCACACTGAGTGAATTAAACAACAGAAATGTATTTCTTCAGTCTTAGAGGATATAAGAATAAGATCAAGGTAGACATGTAGCTATTTCTCCTGAGTCTTCTCTCCTGGAATAACGTCTGGTCAAGGTTTCCCTATGTCTTCTTATAGTCTTAACCTTGACTGTGAAGGTATGAAATAAGGCAGCATTTTTTTTTCTGCTAGAGTTGGGGTCAAGAGATTATTATTTAAAAGCTTTATGTCATAGTAGACTGTCTCTCTCCTGATCCTTTGGCTAGATGAAAGACTTCTTATACAACTTTGGTATCCATAGCTTTTAGCCTTTTCAAGTTACCAGCTTCTTTACCTGCCATTATAGATGAGGCAAAAAAAAAAAAATCCAGAATATCATAGAATCATTTTTTCAATCCTCAAGCACCTTATTATGGCATACTCTAGTAATTATGTTCCTTATATGCAAACTTTATTGTCTGATTGGCATTGAAATTTTTCCTATGTTGCTTATATTTCTGCTGATTTTCCATCACTATAAACATATGCAATATGGTTGCATGTATGCTGGTCCATGCCCTCAGCTGTTAGGGGGACAGCTGTTCTGAACAGACTAATTACCAAGTACTATAAACCTACTTCTACAGTATGTAAGCTATGAGTGTCCCAAAGTGATAATAGATTACCCACTAAATTAGATCATCTTTGTTGTTTCTTTGTTTGTTTCTGATAGATACAGAGAAGACAGGGAAAATGAAAGAGACCACAATATCAATGCTTCCTTCAGTGTAGAAGTGGCTGGACTTGAACCTGGGTCATGTACATACAGGCACCACATTATCCAAGTAAGTTAGTTTTCCAGCCCTCAATAAGATTATCTTTATACAGGTGAATGCAAAGCAATCCATTTATGGATATAGTAAATATGAGATGGTGTAGTATTCTAACTCACATTAATTTCCCAGCAGCCAGATCTATACTCTCTTCCCTTTGTAAGGAAAGACTGCTTCATTCAATTAACAGTGGAACCAATAACTTCCATTCATTATCCTTTGAACTCCAACATCCTACAAATGATTATACACACAAACTTGAATATAGTATCTCTATGCCCAACCCCTTGTCATAAAAATGAGACTAAGCAAGGGATAACCTAACAGAACCTATCCCTGCATACTTTCCAATATTATTTCTTCTTCCTTGGCAAAGAAGTTGGAAAAAGCTAAACCTTAAACTTACAGTGGTCTATCCCTAAACATGCTAAAAAGTGGTTAGTCATAACAGAGCATTAAGGTAACAGAGAAAGGACCAGAAATTTGAGGAAGAAAAAAATCTTAATGACACTGAAGATCTGTGCCTTCTAATCAACTCCATTTATACTTCCAAAATTTGGTTACCTAAGTCATTATATCCCTCTGTAAATATGAGGTTTCAAATAGTGTTTTTGCCACAGGTAACAAGAAAAGATCTGATAGGGCCAGGAGATAGCTCACCTATTAGAGCACACACTTTATCATGTACAAGGAGCCAAGTTTGAATCCAAGTCATCATATGAGAGTGTCTACATAGTAGAGACTTGAAGATTAGTGTAGTAACTTGTGTCCCTCCTTCTCTTTCTATCTCACTCTCCCACTCTGCCTCTCTGCCTCTCTCTCCTTGTCTCTCACTCTCTCTGTCTAAAAAAAAAAAAGAGAGAGTCCATCACTCTCAGTGGACTGACTTATGCAGGCACAGAACCCCCAGCCATAACCCTGATAGAAAATAAATAACTAAATATGACTACCATAATAGCAGCTTTCTGCTTTCCTCTCTAACATGTTATCTTCAAACAAAATTCTATTCTACCTATCTTTACACATTTTAATTATAAGCAAATGATATTTGTTTTATATATTAGATCAAGTTTTTTTTTACCTTTAAAAAAAGTTTTAGAGACAGAAAAGGCGAGAGAGAGAGAATAAAAAGAAGAAGGAGGAGAAGGAACAGGCGAGGGCGAGGACGAGGACAAGGGCAAGAAGACCACAGCACTGAAGCTTCCTTTAATGCAGTGGAGGTCAGGCTGAAATCTGGGTCTCTCATATGGCGAAACAGCCGTATGATTCAAGTGAGTAATTTTGTCAGCCCAATATATTTACTTTTTTGTTGTTGTTTGTTTTGTTTTGTTTTTTATCAGGGCACTGCTCATCTCTGGTTTTAATGATGCTTGGGAAATGAAGCTTAGACCTTTGGTGCCTCAGTAATGAAAGACATTTTGCATAACTGCTATTCTATCTCCAGCCTCATATCAAGTTTTCAAGCACTTGAAAAGATTGGCTAGTACTCAGAAGAAATGTAGTAAAATGCTTTGATATTCTGTTTTTAAACTGGAAACAGTTGATCTGTCTGGGGAATTATTTTTGCTAGAGGTGTGTCTATTTTCTTGGTTTGCTGGATTTTCAGTGGTACTATAATGATGTAAATTAATATATTATTTCCCTAAGGGATGATATCATCTATGTTAGTCATTCTTTCATTGTAAACTGCAAAAAAAAGTCAGAGAAAAAGAAATAGAATTTGTCATTTTGACTTTCTAGAATTTTCTTAGCATTTCAAGTTTTTACACTAGCTTTTTCTCTCCAGTTCCATATACAGTATTTCAAAATTGCTGAGAAATTATCCCCTCAAAGAAAGTAAGTTCATATTTTTAATAGCTGTGTTCAGATAAAGATACTAATCTCTGCCTTAGAGAATTCTTTTAAAGATAAAATAAGTTGTCTTCTCTCTCCAATTACCCTTAAAAGCTCCTTGAGAGTAAGAATCTCATCTTCCTTTTTCTTCTTACTCTGTGCCAACAGGACATTTTCTGCTGTTAAAAGACTTGAAAATTCTCATTGACCAATTAAAGATACACTTTAAGTGTCTTTCTTTTCTTTTTTTAAAAATATTTTTATTTATTAGTGAATAGAGACAGAGAGAAGTTGAGAAGGGAAGGGAGATAGAAAGGGAGAGAGACAAAGAGACACGTGAAGCTCTGCTTTATCACTCGTGAAGCTTTCTCCTTACAGGTGGGGACCAGAGACTTGAACCCAGGTCCTTGTGCACTGTAATATGTGGGCTTAAGCAAGTGCGCCACCACATGTCCCCTTCAGTGCCTTCCTTTTATTTACTTTTTAAATTTTTTTATTTATAAAAAGGAAACACTGACAAAACCATAGGATAAGAGGGGTACAACTTCCAACAATTCCCACCACCAGAACTCCGTATCCCATCCCCTCTCCTGATAGCTTTCCTATTCTTTAACCCTCTGGGAGTATGGACCCATGATCATTGTGGGATGAAGAAGGTTGTAGGTCTGGCTTCTGTAATGCTGTACATGGACTTTGACAGGTCGATCCATACTCCTAGCCTGTCTCTCTCTTTCCTAGCGGGGAAGGGCTCTGGGCAAGTGGAGCTCCAAGAGTGTCTTCCTTTTCTAACCATTTCAAAGGTAAAACTATTTGGTGGAGGAAAATAAAAGGTAGGTGTGAATAGTGGACGTGGTGGGTACTAGGACTGGACTCAGTGATCCAGAGCAAATTGTCAGAGTTCACTTAATCTTTAATTAACTCTGGCAGGACTAATGACATGCCTTATATAATTTCAAGCATATTTAAGGTCACTTTTTCCTATCATACATCCAAAAATACCTTTTTAATTAAACCTTAATGTTATTTTCATCAAATTAAGTTATTAGTGCTAAATTGTGTCAGTATTTGTCAGTGGGTTAAAAGAGAAAAATTGTATCAAGCTGAGTTGTAATGTCCTTCATTTTTTAGCAGTAACTTCTATAGGAGACAGTTTTTGAGAATCATGTGCAAATGTGATAGGAATCACTAGCAACATTAGTGGGGCTGATTCTAATAATTTGCTGGAGTTCACAGTCACAAAAAATGGAGCCCATGTTCATTTAAAAATAGACATTTTAAAGTAATTATTCTACTGAGGAACCTAAATAATAACTTCAACACAACATATATTTTTTGGACTTGGAATTACATATGAAAAGGATGTAAAATTCAGGACCTAAAAATAAGATTTGACAGAAGTCTGTTATTTCAATTCCTCTTACGAGTATTTTAAGTATATTTAGGGTATAATTTATTCTCAAATATTTGAAGGACAAATTTATTTGCTTAAATTTACATAAATAACTATCTTGCCTCAGAGTGAGTTTATGATTAAAAGATAAGACTGTTCTATAAAACAACAGTTGTGACTTTTTCTACATATCTGCAGACTTTGGTCAGACTTTTAGAGATAAATCATTGAGTATCATTTAAGAAGACCAATTTTTCTACGTATTTTACAAAGATAAAACAGATTCCCAGTAAATTAACACCCTGGAGTATTATTTTGACTCTCAGAGATGATAAAAATTCAATAAAACCTAAAATAGAGTTTGCCATTACTCAGCTAGAGAAAAAAATTATATAAAACTCTTCCAAAATAAACTCATGAAATACTTTCTTTTTAAAGTTTTTTTTGTTATCTTTATTTATTTATTGGATAGAGAAAGCCAGAAATTGAGAGGGGGTGATAGAAAGAGACAGATAGACACCTGCAGCCCTGCTTCACCATTCATGAAGCTTCCGCCCTGCATCTGGGGACCAGAGGCTCAAACCCAGGTCCTTGCGCACTGTAACGTGTGCTCAACCAGGTGTGTCACCACCCGGCCACCATTCAATACTTTCCAATCCCCTCTGAAAGTGCATTTTTATTAACTGAAAACAAGGTTTTAAATCAACATACTTTAAGAATGTTTATTTGTCACAATCATGAAATAGTACAAAGGATAAGAGTCATACCTTGGGAGTTGGGCTGTAGCACAGCGGGTTAAGCGCAGGTGGCGCAAAGCACAAGGACAAGCATAAGGATACCGGTTCGAACCCTGGCTCCCCACCTGCAGGGGAGTTGCTTCACAGGTGGTGAAGCAGGTCTGCAGGTGTCTATCTTTCTCTCCTCCTCTCTGTCTTCCCCTCCTCTCTCCATTTCTCTCTGTCCTATCCAACAACGACAACAACAATAATAGCTACAACAATAAAAAAACAAGGGCAACAAAAGGGAATAAATAAATTAAATAAATACTAAAAAAAAAAAGAGTCATACCTTATAATGTCTGAGGTCCTGTGATCTCTTTCTACCATCACATGAAAACATTATGGACAACACCAAGATAACATTGTGGAGGGGAAATGATGTTTGATTCTCTTTCTCTCTCTTACAATGTAGAATGGAATAAAATTTTTAGATATAGTATTTATATTAGTTTAATAATTATATAAAAATTTCAAAGCAAACCAGTATGAAACATATTTTAATTGTGAAAGCATGAAATACCAAATTAAGACATAAAGCAATTATTTACTTTTTCTTTTTTTCTTTTTTTATTTTATTTGTTTTTATTTAAGAAAGGATAAATTAACAAAACCATAGGGTAGAAGGGGTACAACTCCACACAATTCCCACCACTCAATCTCCATATCCCACCCCCTTCCCTGATAGCTTTCCCATTTTCCATCCCTCTGGGAACATGGACCCAGGGTCATTGGGGGTTGCAGAAGGTAGAAGGTCTGGCTTCTGTAATTGCTTCCCCACTGAACATGGGCGTTGACTAGTCGGTCCATACTCCCAGTCTGCCTCTCTCTTTCCCTAGTAGGGTGGGTCTCTGGGGAAGCTGACCTCCAGGACACATTGGTGGGGTCTTCAATCCAGGGAAGCCTAGCCAGCATCCTGATGGCATCTGGAACCTGGTGACTGAAAAGAGAGTTAACATATGAAGCCAAACAAATTGTTGAGCAATCATGGACCCAAAGCTTGGAATAGTGGAGAGGAAGTGTTAGGGAGTTACTCACTGCAAACTCTAGTGTACTTCTGCTTTCAGGTATATATTTTGCAGTAGTTTATAGATACGTGTGAACATATGCTCTCTCTCACAGAAACTGGTGTATATCTAGGTTATGGGACTTTGTTAGAAAGTAAAATTAATTGTATGTCTCAAAGTTTTTCAAAACACAAACTGAATCTTTTAAATATATAGGCTGTGTATTTGATATGCGGACTCTCTCAAAACCCTAGACCAAGTATATCAGAAGCATCCAATAGTACTTTTTCTTTTTTTACCTCTAGGATTATTGCTGGGGCTCAATGCCTATACCATGAATTCACTGCTTCTGGAGGCTATTTTTTCCCCTTTTGTTGCCCTTGTTGTTTTGGTTATTATTATTGTTGTTATTGATGTCATTGTTGTTGGATAGGACAGAGAGAGGAGGGGAAGACAGAGAGGAGGCAAGAAAGATAGACATCCGCAGACCTGTTTCACCTCTTGTAAAGCGACCCCACTGCGCTGGTCCTTGAGCTTCACGCCATGTGCGCTTAACCCACTGCACTACCACCCAACCCTAGCAATTATTGCTTACATAGCTGGAAGAGGTAATAGTAGAAATGAATTGATGATCTTGAAATTATAAATTGAGAGGATTAGGACTCATTCAAGAAAGGGAAAATCACTTTTAAGTTTTTGCATGAATTTTAAATTCTAAATCATAAATTATAAAAAGAGAAAAATTCTGTAAAAGCTGGAAGAGACACTTAAGTAGTTCGACACTTCATGGTGGCTAAAAGCAAAAAGAGAAAAATGTCTCTCCTATAAATCTGTAGCAATCCAACCTCCTTAGCTTTGAACCTTATAACTGAAAGTAGTAAAAAAAAGTTTCATTCAAAGATTTATTTTAAAGTAGAATTTTACTGGTTATAAGACATGTGGTTAGAATTAACAGTAGATGGCAAGACCACATAAGCCTAATGGATAAGGTGTCTGACTTCAGAAATAACAGTAGAAGTTCTTGGGAGAAATATACTTTTATAGAGACTACAGAAATGTTTTTAAAGGACGCTCTAAAACTCATGAGTTCACAATCACTTCTTACCAGGAAAGAAACAACAGAAGAAAAAAAACACACATTCAAATTAAATATTTATTAAAAATTTGGCATTTAAAATCAGCTTTCACATTCTAAAGATAAACATAGGTGAAAATAAATAGTATGTCTTTGAGGTTTCAGGGGAAATAAGGCCAATGTATGTCTCCCGCATGGTGTCTGGTTCACCACAGTTTTGTTCCATAATGAATCTGGAGACTCTGGTCTCAGACATTATAACTTTATTAAAGAAAATGAAAGCACACATATAGAGACACATGGATCATTTTGGGAAAAATCAAATGACTGAGTTGATGGAGCTGGGGACCCTTTTATTCTGATGTCTATTTGAAATGAACTTCTCATTGATCTGTTTAAATGACTAGGTTCTTCTTTTTTTTTTTTTTTGCCATTTTCCCCCTTTTGTTGCCCTTGTTGTTATTATTATTGTTGTTGTTGCTGTCATTATTGTTGGATAGGACAGAGAAATCAGAATAGGAGAGGAAGACAGAGAGGGGGAGAGACAGATAGATACCTGCTGACCCACTTCACCACTTGTCAAGTGACCCTCCCTGCAGGTGGGGAGCAGAGGGCTCAAACTGTGATCCTTCTGTGGGTCCTTGCACTTTGCACCATATGTGCTACTGCCTGGCCCCCAATGACTGTGCTCTTCTATTGGTCCTAGCCTCCAGATAGGACTTGCTGCCTACTTCTTCTTTTCTAAGCCCCATCTACACTTGTTACTACTTCCTATGTTCTTTTTTTTCCCCCTTCCCTTCTGATAAGGGAAACAAAGGGCCTGATTTCTAAATCAGGTATTCTCCAAATTCTCTTCTCTCTCAGTGACAGAGCCAAAACAATGGTTCTTGGTCACAAGTGTTCTAGGTGTTAATCTTCTTCTAACAAAATGAGATGGTATCAGTTTTAACCAAAAGGAATTGTATCTTATGCTATTTTGCATAGCCAGGCAAAATTACATAATAATATAAAGAAAATTATATCTTTAAATATAATATTTTCCTACTATCAACATATGTTCTTTATCCCACCAGCTATTGCTTTGTATAAGTGTATGTACACTAATTGCTTTATGCTTGATTCATTTTATTCCCATGTATTCAAGGCTAAACATGTACATCAATGAGTTTCCATTATCAATCTAGAGAAATATCTTTTGATTGTGCCTTTTAAATTCAAAGAACACATTCACTGAGCTACAAAAAAGCCAAATCTTCTTGTATTTTTGCAACAAAATTTACATTACAAATACTAGTAAAATAATCACAAATATATCACTACATGTAGCAATGTGACAAAGTCACTTTTTTATTACTGTGGGAAAAAAGGGATGAATCATACACAAAATTAGATTGTTGAAATATTCTTTTTCTGATTCTCCACCAGGCTCAATATAGGTGTGATTGTTCTCTTATGTTCTCAAAGAAGAAAAAGAAAAAAAAAAAGAAAAGAAGAAGAATTAAGTGGCAAATTAAACTAGAAATGAGCTCAATGGATGGTTGGTTTCTGGCAGGCATTAAGCTTCAGATGTAAAGTAAAAATGATTTTAAAGTACTCTATGCACAAATAAGTAAATAGGATGCTTTTGTCTTTGTCAAGATATGGTGTGGAAAGGGAAGAAAGAGGGCAAGAGTGAGATGGAGAAGGGAAAACATCTGAAAGGTCTGATTGGAAGGGAAAACATCTGAAAGGTGTGATTGTAAGCAGGAAGTGGGTCCTAGCAGGTTTTCATAATTATGGATAGAAGCTAAGGTTAATAGAAACCTTCCCTGGCATGTCTGAGGGCTGTGGTTGAGTGATTAAGCTGCTGGATGTGAAGCTAGAGGCCTCTGATCAAATCCCTTGAGTTGGATGTCTCTACTCTTTAGGGGGGAAGGGGAGAGTGAAGAGTCCACTGTGCTACCACCCAACTCCCTCAATCAGTATTTGAAGTCTCGGTTTCCCCATGTGTAACAGGTGGCATCTGAAACACTATTTACATTCCTTTATTCTACATTTAGCACAAAAGGGAAGATAAATATTCTAATTACTATGGGACTAGTTAACTACCCTATATCAACTGATCAGAGTTGTCCAAGAAAATCAGAGGATATTTTTTTTATTGTTGTAGATATTATTGTTGTTGTTGTCGTTGTTGGATGGGACAGAGAGAAATGGAGAGAGGAGGGGAAGACAAAGAGGGGAAGAGAAAGATAGACACCTGCAGACCTGCTTCACCGCTTGTGAAGCGACTCCCCTGCAGGTGGGGAGTCGGGGGCTCGAACAGCAGAAGATATTTTTAATTAAAGAAAAACCCTATACTTAGGGGCCAGGTAGTGGCACACCTGGTCGAGTGCAAATGATACAGTGTAAGGACCCACTTTCAAGCTCCTGATCCCCACCTCCAGAGGGGGAAGCCTTGTGAGTGGTGAAGCAGTGTTGCAGGTGTCATTCTGTCTTTCTCCCTCCCTATAACCCCATATTCTCTTGATTTCTGGCTGTCTCTATTCAAAAAATAAAGATAATTTAAAATAAAATTTAAAAAGGATGTTTAAAAAATTAAAAAGAAACCCTATACACATTTTGACTCAACTAATACTTTAAATACTAACTAAAGCAAATTTTGTTGAATCAAAAAATATTTATTCTAAAAACCCATTCAATACTTTCCCTTTCCAAGGAAATCTGTATAAAACTTATGTATATCTCTATGAATTCAGAATATATGTCATATTCAGGGTATACCTCTTCTTTCCTCAGACAACTTAGAGTTAATAGTTTTCTTTTATTCAACTGTATCCTAACTCTCTGTGGCTTCTATTCATTTTCCTAAGTTATATCTTTGGAAGGGCTAGACATAATGAATTTAATCCATCTTTTGTGATAATTCTTTAAAAATTTGAAGATGGCAATCATATCTTCTTGAATCTATTCCATTCCTCTCAACTATGCCTAAAATGAGAGTTTCATATTGCCTTGTCATTATCAGCTAGAGGTGTTTATATTCCACTTAATATGCAGACCCAGTTATAAATATAGTGAGTCTGATAAAAACCAAATAAGCATCTCTTTTACCATTACTCTAGACAAATTATTAATAAGAGAAAGTAACTACAGCACATTCAATATGAGGCTTACAAGAAACTAAGCTAAACTTTTCTTGAAAGTATTCCACAATAGCACTTTTTCCTTATTTGTATAATGTTTTAAAATGGGAAAGAAATGATGGATAAACCATGAATAAAGAAGTTTCGAACAACAGGATTTTTAATTCTGGGACTCACGCTAAATGATATCTCAGGAGATTTAAAAATTTAAATACCTTGATTTCATCGTAGATGTGTGATCTATTTGAGGTTCCATTCTGTTTTTTTTTTTTAACTGAGAAACTAAGAATGTGTTACTGCACATTTGCAACGTACAGCACTTTCTCTTTCAACTCTGTGCCCATGAGCTATAAAAGAATAACCAGAGTAAAAACAAATAACCCAGTTTCAGCTGAGTGTCACAGAGGCCTGAAGCTTTCAAAGGAGATAATGGCACATTACACAATAACATAGAAAAGACTTTGACACTTCAGTCAATGGGAACAAAACACAATAACATTGTCTCTTTGAAATGCATAAAAAATGACAGCCTTAGTAGTTAATGAAACATGAATACCTTCTTCCTGTACAGGATTATACTCATACAGCTAGGGTGCTGGTTATGAGTCTGTGGACAGTATAGTAGTCCTTTGATGTAGTTTAGTGCCCATAACTCCATAACGTGGAAGACAGAGAATGGCGCTGTGCCATTCTCTTTTTTTTTTTTTTTTTTTACTTTTTACCAAAAGTAATGAACAGAAAAATATGTCCAACTATTTGTTGATTGAATTCTCCTACATGGCCACGGTTTTTTAAAGAATCAATGTATTTCTAAACTTTCCCTGAAAAACTTAATGTTTTTTCTTAAAAGAACATGACATAACTTTAAGGTCTTAGACTGAGGACACAAAAGCCCAGCTTTTTGAGCTCAGACAAGATGCATTCAATATTTGGATTCATACTCACAAGGAGCAACCAAGACAAAGTTTATTTTATGTAATTTAGAAACTGAGGGTTGTGGTAGTAAGAAAGACTGACTCAGGGAGTTTGATTTTTTTTCCAGTTGTCCGCTGTTTTGTTTAATTCACAAAAGTCATTTTTTTATTGTTGTAGTTATTATTGTTGTCCTTGTTGGATAGGACAGAGAGAAACGGAGAGCGGAGGGGAAAACAGAGAGGGGGAGAGAAAGATAATCACCTGCAGACCTGCTTCACTGCTTGTGAAATAATTCCCCTGCAAGTGGAGAGCCAGGAGCTCAAATCTGGATCCTTATGCTGGTCCTTGCGCTTTGCTTAACCTGTGCTTAACCTGCTGTGCTACCGCCCGACTCCCCACAAAAATCACTATTTAAGATGTTTTGTTTATTATGTATTCATTTAAGATAGAGACAGGCAGAGAAAGAGATTGGAAAAGATCATAGCACTAAACTGTCCTTCGGTGTGGTTTGAGCTAAGCTTGAACCTCAGTTTCTCACAATAGCGCAGCACACTATCCAATTGAGCAGTTTTGCCTGTCCCACATAAGTTACTTTGAGTGTCACAATGATCATAGGCACAACAGTTTTCAAAAACACACTGTGCTCAAGTTTCTGACTTAAAGAAAAAAAAACCAGTGACCTCCTAGCATTGATGTGAGATTTTTATTACTTTGGTCATTTAAAAAAATATATACATACATACATACATATATACATATATACATATATACATATACATATACACATATACACATATACACATATACACATATACATATATACATATATACACATATACACATATACACATATACACATATACATATATACACATATACACATATACATATACATATATACATATATACATATACATATACACATATACACATATACACATATACACATATACACATATACACATATACACATATACACATATACACATATACACATATACACATATACACATATACACATATACACATATACACATATACACATATACACATATACATATATACATATATACATATATACATATATACATATATACATATATACATATATACATATATACATATATACATATATACATATATACATATATACATATATACATATATACATATATACATATATACATATATATATCTTCCCCCACCTCTAGTTCAGAACAATGGAGGAACTTACATCAAAGTGACAGACTTGTCAGATACCTTGAGTCAGTTTGAACAAATCTGAAGAGCTCTTCATTTCACCACCAACAGTGCATATTCTTAAAGGTGGTCAGCTGGAAGTCTTAAAAGCAGAAATGTGAGACTTGATCCATTTCTGTTACTTTATTTCCTTCCTCTTTATCCATACGTTTAATGGAGGAAGCAAAACTCTAACTACTTCACAATGGTTTATATCTCACCCACTCTCTATGAAGAAATCAGTTCTACCCTGCACAACTCTTAATTAACCAGTTGGAGCATGATCATAATCATCACTTAGTAAATCAAAATTTGTACCATAAGCAAAATTTCCTACCAGGACCAGGAGCTGTCTTATATTTTTGAAATTCTTATAATTCTTCTTATAATTTTTAAATTGCCAGCTAAAGTTATGTTTAGGCTGGAAACAATCCCTTTAGCCACTCACTAAGATGTTATGGCACCACTAATTTATTTCTGTTAAGCAGAATACATGATTTCAAGCACTCTTAGAGATACTTTCATGATTAACATGATGATTGGTCTCCTGATTCGTGGTCTATGAGAAAAGTACTTGAGACTCAATGTGCAGCACAGCATAGTTCAATATGCTGAATGAACTTGCTCTCTAAAAATGCCTTGCAGATACAAAAGACTATAAGCCATGGGGTATATTTATACATAGAAGACTGTAATTAGTGACCAACATTTCTTAAAAGGAGATTACAAATTTGCTTCTTGCTCACTCATGGGAAAAGATCGTAACTAATATATATCCTGAGATGTGAGAGGATTCAAACCACTTGCAATTAAGGAAACAGTTTAAAGATACAATAACTAGATAAGAATTCATAGTTGTTTGACTTTAGGAAAGCTATTTAAACCTGATGTGTCACAGTTTCATCATTGATAAAAATAGAGATAGAAATGCCCTAAGTGTCAACATAAAAGAGAATAAAATTCTCAGAACATGATTCGGTACTTGTTATAGTACCATCCAACATATTTATGAAACTATCAACAGAAAGATGACATATCTGCAAAGGAATGTGGAAGTACAAGTTGACACTGTATATAGTATTTTCCAGATTAGCCTTCACTATTGTTATAAAAGCACAAGAGTTCTGAAGTTAATATTGGGTTGTTGAAAAAGCCATGACACCTTTTTGTATAGAAAAAAAATGTCATACATCCCAATATACCTCAAAAACTTTAATTTATAGAGATTTACAAATTTCTGTAGCGTAGCCTCTATATACTCTAAAGGTCAGTCACTGATTAATAAACAAATAAAATTACTTATTTACACCCCTCTAATAATGCACAAATGGGATCACTGGAAAAATTATGTAGCAATTTTTTTTTAATCAAGCAATTATGGGACTGGGTGGTGGCACACCTGGTTGAGTGCACATGTTACAGTGCTTAAGGATCTGGGTTTGAGCCCCTGGTCCCCACCTGCAGAAGGAAAGCTTTACAAGTAGTGAAGCAGGGCTGCAGGTGTATCTCTTTCTCTTTCCCTCTTTATCTCCCCTACCCTCTCTATTTCTGGCTGTCTCTATCCAATAAATAAAGATAATAAAAATTAAATAATAATAATAAGAAGAAAAAATATAAGACTCGGAACATATGAACTGAGAGTACTCGAGACTTATTCATGTGTGTTCTCACAGGTCACGCATTGAACTTTGTGAAGAACAGTTATCTGGTCTCTCTATCAAAAAAGAAACATTTGTAAAAGAAATACATTACTTTTGATAGCCACCGATATTTCTTAATAAATTCCATTGTACATAACTGAAAAATAGTCAAAGTAAAAAGGATTTAACATGAAGGATGTAATTTTTTTTTCTATCTTAAAATTTGGAGTGAGTAATTTTATCAGCTTCCCCATGACTTTTATCTAAGGTTAGATTTGTAAAACACTTTGAAAATGACTGCAACAATGGTTGGTAAGATGCTTATACCTGGAGATAGTGAGAAGTATCATCTACACAGAGCTCACACAGCTCAACAGAAAGAAAAAGAACAACCCAATTAAAAAGGCAGAAGATATGAGTAAACGGTTCTCTAAAGAAGAGAACACATGGCCCACAGACATATACAGACATACTCTAACTCACTTGTTATCAGAGAAATGTGAATCAAAACCATATTGTAATTCTACCTCATATCTGTGAAAATCAGTTATGTTAATAAAACAAGAGAAGCTAAGTGTTGGAGAGGATATGGAGAAAGAAGAACTCTACTACATTGCTGGTAGGAATGAAAACTGACACAACCACTATGGAGAACAGTATGGAGAATCCTTAAACAAATAATGGAAATGCCATATGACCCAACAATCCCACTACTAGGCATATACCCCAAAGATGCAACAACACTGATTCAAAGGGATATATGCTCCCCCATGTTTATAGCAGATTTGCTCACAATAGTAAAAACATTGAAACAACCGAAGTGCCCTTTGGTATATGACTAGATAGAAAAGGTATGGGACATACACTCAAGAGAGTATCATGCAGTAATAAAAAGGGATGATATTGTATCCTTTAGGATAAAGTAGATGGCACTAGAGAAGATTATACTCAGTGAAGCAAGTAAAGAGGTGAACACAACTTCAGAATGGTTTTACTCATACACAGAACATAAACATTGAACATAAAAATGTAAAAAAAAAAAGTCAAACAATTTTCAAGACTGTGGGGGAACTATAGTGGTTATCTATGGTGTGGGGATGGGGATACAGACCTTGGTGATGGAAGTGGTGAAATAAATAAAATCAATTAAAATGTGTTAAAAAAATAAAATTTTGATCTGAAAAATAAGGATAGTGAAAAATATGACTCATAGAATCTTTATGATGTCCTAAAAGGTTTAATGCCATTTGCCCGTAATGCTTATATTATTATATTGAGAAGATATTATTTTATGAGACTGTTGTCACAGTACAGTTTTACATCTGGGCCAAGAGGCGGCTCATCCTATAAAAAGCACATGTTACTAGGAAGAAGGATCATGGTTCAAGCCCTAGACCACCAAACTAGAGCACCATCAGTGGAGAGGCTTCCTGAAAAGTGGGGCAGTTCATACTGTTTCTCCTGCTGTCTGTGTCTCTTTTCCTATATCTCCCTGTCTCTTACTCTGTATCTATAAAGAAAAGAAGCAAACAAGTAACGCCCAGTGGGAGCAGTAAAATTATATAGACAATGAGCCCCAAGGATAAGCCTGATAGCAATAGAAATAAAGTTAAAATAACTAAAGGTGATAATTACCTTATTTTTCTATTTCACTATTATGCAGGAATATTTTATACAGTATCTGCAGTGTCATGTTGTATTCATAACCCATCAAAGAAATTGTTTTATTCGAGATGTTTGCTGCTACCAAAATTCCAAATCCACTTTACCTCAAATGACGTTAAAGATAGTATATGTTTAATATTGGAAAAGGATTATGCCACAACCAGTTAATCAAAGTCTTGTTTAGTGTCAGTATCTATTCAATTTTGCATGTCCCAGCTTGATGGAAACTAACTACCTCACAGCATTCCATAAATATTCATTTTTAATCTATTATTGATACCTTCCAAACACTTTACTATAGCTTGCTAATGGCCTCAGCATGGCATTTCTGGGTAAAACTGAACCAATATTTTAATTTTGTTTTCACAAGAGGTTCTTTATACACATAAAAACAAACAAACGAACAAAAAAGAACACAACGACTAGCATTTAATCAAGCCATCACTACCAACACAAAATGAAAGGCTCTAAATCCAGACCATGAAATAAATCAAAGAATGCTCACAATAGTATTTGAGCACAGAAATTTGATTCTCTTATCACACAAAAATGATTCTCACTTGCTGTTACAGAGAAGCTGTGAACTCAGATGTGTTCATTACGATATTGCAATATAACTATTTATAATGTAACTATGTCTATAGTTATAAATATAACTATTTATAAATTCCCACTGGACAAGATGGAGAAAAAAGGCAGATTGAAAAGGTTAAATGACTTGCATGAAGACAGTTACTCGAGAATTGAAGCTAGGATGCTAAAACACCTAATAACTAAAGTAAAAAATCTTGTCTACAAGGATATTTACTATTATTTGGTGATATATATGCTCATACTAAATCACACCAGAAGCATATGTATAAATTTGATAAATATATTCCTGTCTGACACCTTAAATGAACTCACACACCCTCATAATACCTAATGTTTAACAGTTTCAGCTTTTACCGAAATTCTTTTCTGTTTCAGACTATCAAGTCACTGAACCAGGGTTAATATCTTTGAAAAACAGGGTAAATCATTTTCGGTATCAAGATAACAGCTAATGGATAAAAATGGGGTCAAGTCAGGAAGCAGTAGACTGAGGATGGGAAAGTAACAATGTAGGAATCAGTACTACAGGCGTTTAAATCTTAAATCTGACATTTTCTGGTGGTGTGACAGTCAATAAATCACTCCAGCCATCCAGTTTTAGTGAGATAATGTCACAAAGATGATTAGCACAAGCACAGAAAAACTAACTTTCTGGTAAATTAAATAATGATCATTTCTTATGCTGAAAATTAGATCCTCTTGTTAGTTTCAGAATTAAAAAAACTATTGGGGAGTCGGGCAGTAGCACAGCGGGTTAAGCGCATATGGCGCAAAGTGCAAAGAATTGGGGTAAGGATCCAGGTTTGAGCCGCCGGCTCCCCACCTGCAGGGGAGTCATTTCACAGGCGGTGAAGCAGATCTGCAGGTGTCTGTCTTTCTCTCTCCCTCTCTGTCTTCCCCTCTTCTCTCCGTTTCTCTCTGTCCTATCCAACAATGACGACATCAATAATAACTACAACAACAAAACAACAAGGACAACAAAAGGGAATAAATAAATATAAAAAATTTAAAAAATAACTATTAACTATTCATAAATAAGACAGAGCATTATTGCTCTTGACTATTATTATTGCTCTTAAAGACAGATAGGTAGAGTACTTTATGTTATTGAATCCAAGGTTCAAATTGCTGACTGCTCAGATGATCAATTAGCTAAGAGACAAGGCTGGCACAAGCAAAGCAGGCCTGTGCAGGAGCTAGCAGCCAAAGAAGATGGCTAACTCACGTCTCAGTTTTCATCTTACTTTCAGTTTGGGTTTGGGAATTATGGTAGTAGGTCAGCTGGGGGGAAGGGGTCATCCATTTGGCATCAGTGGTTTGGGGAGTCATAAGGGTGTTACATCATTTAAGAAACACCTACTTCCTGGGTATCTGTATGACTTACTCCTAGTTTAATGTTCCTTTGTGTCATAAGTCAAGGCAAAGAATATAATTAGCATATAAATAGAGAACAAGATGGGAGTTTATATTACTTGCTCATGGAAACATTTAAATGGACATAGTGAACAATGACTAGTAAGGTGAAAAGTTCTTATATATACATAGTATTTCAAAACACACTCACCTCTATTTTTTTCATTTAAATGTACTCAAGATTTTGACAGATTAGTGTATTATTCATTATCATCATCATTCCCATACAGGAAATGAAGCAATTGTATTTAGAAGAGATAAAACAGTGGACTCAAATTCTCATGCTCCCCACTACAACAACATGGATCTAAAAACTCAGTAAAAACTTCTTGCCTTCTAAATTAATTTTTAACCTGTTTCTGACCTTCTTCATTGCTGATGATACTGGAATAGGATATGACATGATTTTTACAAAAAAGAAATAATGACAGAAAAATCATCAATAAAAATTTTTAAGCTTCCACGATCCCATCATGCTGCCTTCAACAGAAATCACCTTGAACAGAATTTGTTCAAAAGAAGTGGAGGCCCAAAAAAGAAGAGAATTAACTTAAGCATTTTTTCTAACCTATCTGACTTGACAGCTCACTATAATAATTTGTTGCCCTGTCATTCTTCAAACATTTTCAGTTAAGTTTTTAAAGCTACTAAAATAGACTTGTGGACATATGTTGAATAAGATGATTCTCAATTCACAATAGCATAATTAGATACAAGTACATTGAAAAGAAATTCGGACTATTCCCTTTATCTGGTTGTCAAGATGCCATATAGAAATATGGTTATGCAGGCCTGTAAACCTCTTCTTCTCCATTCATCCTTTCTTAGTTGATATGTATTCAGCCAGACTTCTTCGCACCATTTAAAGATTTAATGGAGTGTACAGTTATATGTGACTTATCTACGGATTCTTAATCTGCAGCAATCATCTGCTACCATTTCTAAAATCTGCCAAGCCTTGATTTTGTTTCCCACTCTTTACATAGCCAGCCTCACATATTTAAAAGGCCATAACACCAATCACATTATTTGTTTCTTTTAGAGAAATATGGCCTTCTGCTCTCTGCTCCTACTATATATCTTACATTCTTGATGTTTTAATGGTCTAACCATTTCAATATACAGATGAGAAATAGGCCCAGGGAGGCAGTGAAACATGGACAAACCAAACACAACTGGTAGGGTCAGTATTAGACTCGAGTTTTTCACTTTCAAGAGCAATGTGCTGTTGTTACCTCAACTCGAAGTGAGGGGAACTTAGCAACTTTCACAAGTAGTTAACACTTGCAAAGCTTTTGTCTTGGGCATATAAGAAAATTGAGGCAATTTACTGAATTGTTCAATTTGAATTAGGTAGGTGTGTGTGTGTTTGTGTGCGTGTGTGTGGTGCTGGGGATTAAACTTGGTGCCCCAAGCATGAAAGTCTGTTGCACTGCCAATGAATGGTGCTACTTCATCAACTCTCCATTCCTTCTTCATCCTATCTAAATCCACCAGAGCTGGAGTCAGGTCAGCACAGTAGTCTCAACAGATTGGGGAATAAAATAAGACAATAAGCACAGAAAAGAGTTAAAAGGAATCTTTATTCCGTAGCCAAAGAAGCTGAAAGGGAGTTGATTCTCAGAATAATTATTCACAGAAAAATTATTGGCAGAAAAACAAAGAATTAAAAACATTAGAAACTACTCTACACAGGCAAGGTTACAAAAAAATTACAGGGTGGGGCAGATAATGCATATACTAATTTTCCAACAAAAACCGAAATCAGGAGTTCAATCTATGTGAGAACCTTGCCCTGAGGAAATTGGGGGTTGGGTGGAAACAATATTTGCTAGTATGGTCAATGCTTTACTCACAGTGTCTCAAAAGTACCAGAAAGACTCACATATTTGAGACTAGAAATATGGGTTCCAAGATGTGAATGACAATAACATAGAAATGATCAAAAGCAGTTGTCAAAATAATATGGGCATGAATGTTTTCACTCTGTGTGTGTACAGGGAAAACATAGCCAGAATTGGGGTGGAATAATAAATAAAATAAAAATAAAGGTGTTACGGCTGCTGGGAATTTCTTCAATCTTAACATGATGTTTGCTGTTAAATTTATCCTAAAAAAAATTAACATTTTCTGGTTTTGGGAGATAAAACCAGGAAGCGCAACAGACCTTCATGCCTGAGGCTCTGAGGTTCATGGATTAATCCCAAGCACCACTATAGCAGAGCAGAGTAGTGATTATGGTTAAAAAAAAAACATTAGTTAACATTTGTTTCCGGAGAAATACTTTAAAATACATCTTTCTTTTTTTGGGGGGAGTGGGTTGGGCAGGAGAAGGAAGAGGTAAGATTTCCTGATGGTTCAGAAAATTGTTCACAACAACATAATTTTTCTGCACTATTAATTACCGAAACACTAAGGAAGAAAAAGAAAAGAACAGAAGTTTGCCTATTTATTAATATATAATTCATGACAGATATAATCTATCTCCATGTGCATGTTCCAGGAGAAAGTAAAGTAAATTGCTTGCAAACAGCAAAAATATATATATATTTTTGGTCTAGTGCTGTTTCTAGAAACATGAGCTGGAAACATTATTCGTGATTCCTAGTACATCATGAGTAAAAAGTGATCAGCCTTTCAAAGTGCAGAATTTAATTACAGGAAGGAAAAGAAGACAGGCTTAACATTCAGAAAGAGAAAATTTACAATAATGGTGTAGTAATCAAGGTTTTAAACTGTTTAAAGATTTGATCTGGGGTGGTAGAGAAAGCAGACAAATACATTTATACTGTAAGTTATGTAAGGAGGACAATTATTTTGAATCTTTTGACAGATGCTTCAAAAATCATTGTCAACAAAGTTGCAAAAGAAAACTTATCCTATGAAATAATTTATCTGAGAATCCATGCAAAGTAGCTAAGCCTCAGAAGAATGCCTTTAAAGGAACCTCTTATCAAAGGATATATATATTAATTTCAGGCTAGATTACCATAGAAAATAATATGTTGCTTTATAATGATTCTAGAAAGTACACATCACATTCCCTCCCCCCAATGGTCATTTTCTGTGGAAGCAGGCTAGTTAGACACACAGAGTACATAGGCAGTTCATGTTACATAAAATAGAAAAAAAAATAAGTCAACAGTGAAAACCATGTATATTACTGGGGACCTAGCACCATGGTTATTCAAAAGATTTTCATGCCTAATGCTCTAAAACCTCATATTCATTTCTCACTACCAACATAAGCCAGAACTGAGCTCTGGCAAAAAACAACAACAATCATGTATGTAGAAACTTCTAGCACCCTCAGTGAATCAAGAGGAAACACTCAGTAGAAGAGAAGACTCCACCAAATAGAAACTAGCATCTAGGGAGAAAATTCCAGATTCAAGAGAAGAAATACTCATAAAGATTCATCCCATAGGGGGCTCATAGATTCATCTCATGATACACCTGGTGGAGTGCACATGTTACTATGTGCAAGAAGCCAGGTTCAAGACCCCAGTCCCCACCTGTAGGGGAAAAGCTTTGTGAGTGGTGAAGCAGGGCTGTAGGTGTCTCAGTCCTTCTCTTCCTTTCTATCTCCCCTTCATTCTTGATTTCTGGATGTGTTGACCCAATAAATAAATAAATAAAATTTTAAAGGAAGATTCATCTCATAAACATTTTCTTGGCCTTCAAAAATAAAGGAACCAGAATATTTTATTTGCAAAAGGCCTGTGAAACTAGACAACCTGTGAATTGCCCAGTCCCCAAATAGATCTTTTCACATCCCTGAGACGCTTATGTTAATGCGATAGCTGGGGAAGAAGGTTAAAAGGAATTCAACTATTTCAAATTTCTATTTAAGCCCATCTGACACATGGAGCCGTGTGATGTTTATTACTAAAGGAGAGACCACTTGCTTATTGTGCTTTCTTTTTTTCTTCTCCTATACTTCCTTAGTAAACCACACTGGGAAAGTTTTTTATTTTGATTTTTTAGGAAAACACACAGCTAGCCAGCAACACTATGAAACACTAGCTTTTCTAGAAGATTAAATTCAGTTCCCTACTGTCAGATATTATTTATAAAATCTTTCACACACACACACACACACACACACACACATTTTCTCAGGATTCTAGTTGCCTTTACAGTCATTATACATAGTGCATATTTTGTTGCATAATTATACACACAAATGTTTAGGTTTGATTTATAACATGCTCAGTCTTATACCTGAACAACATCTTAGGTATCCTTATATTCTTCATTCCTTTGTACAAATCATAGTTATATGTATCAATTGATGCTTTCTTTAAGTTTATTTATTTATTTGTTTTGGATAGGGACAGAGAGAAGTTGAGAAGGAATGGAGAAACAGAGAGGGAGAGAGAAAGAGAGACACCTGCAGCCCTACTTCACCACTTGTGAAGCTTCCCCCATGCAGGCGGGGACCAGGGGCTTGAACCTGGATCCTCGTACATTGTAACGTGTGCACTTAACCAGGTATGCCACCACCTGGCTCCATGATTCTTAAACTATAAAAGAACAGCATAGCATGTATTGGAAGTAGAATTTCCAAGAACCATTTGGATTTTTGTAACATCACTCATGTGCCCATACAAAAATCATTAACTTATGCGGGCTGGTTGGTGATACACCTGGTTGAGCACACCTATTACAATGTGCAAGGACCCAGGTTGAAGCCCCCAGTCCCGACCTGCAAGAGGAAAGCTTTTCAAGTGGTGAAGCAGTGCTGCACTTTCTCTCTTCCTCTCCATCTCCCCTTTGCTCTGGATTTCTTGCTGTCTCTATCAAATAAATATATATAATAAAAAATAAAAGATAACCAAAATCATCAATTTAAAAATTAATACTTAATATACCTATTAAAAACTGGATTTATTGCATTTCTAGTCTCACTCTGGTTGTCTTGGCAGGGCCAGACCAGGTAACTGTATAGATTCTATAAAGATGTGCACCATCAGTATCTACCCCTGTATAGTAACTCAGGTTTCTGAGACTAACAGAGATGCACTGTAACCAGGCTTTTATCATTTACTAACTGGAATATTCAAAACCCATACTCAGCTACAGAACTTTGACAACAATGTTCTTCTACCAATGTAATTTTAGGATTATTATCCTGTACAGTTGGGAAACATTTGACTTGTCATTAATATTCATATTTAAAGTATTGTCACACTTGTGATTATTAAAGTTGTATATATATTTTTTAATATTTATTTTATTTATTTATTCCCTTTTGTTGCCCTTGTTGTTTTATTGTTGTAGTTATTATTGTTGTTGTCGTTGTTGGATAGGACAGAGAGAAATGGAGAGAGGAGGGGAAGACAGAGAGGAGGAGAGAAAGATAGACACCTGCAGACCTGCTTCACCACCTGTGAAGCGACTCCCCTGCAGGTGGGGAGGGGGTTCGAACCGGGATCCTTATGCCGGTCCTTGTGCTTTGTGCCACCTGAGCTTAACCCGCTGCGCTACAGCCCGACTCCCCAGTTGTATATATTTTGAAAGAGCATCACACACACACACACACACACACACACACACACACACACACAACTAAAAATACAATCTAAAGTATCTCTGGATTCACAGAAAATGTGTTTTATACCAAAGTTGTAACTTTTGGATATAAAAGTACAGGAAAATAAGGCCAGTTCAGGTAATTCTTAGAAAATGGATAAGAATTTATAAAAAGAAGTCAACTTTAATTTTGTGTTACATTTAACCAACATAAAGGTATCCGAATTCTGTTTATATCTGAGACACCCGTAAATTTTTACATTGTTAGCTCATTATATATACATGATTATGCTAAAGTTGGTAGGAACTCAACATTCTTGACATTTCTTTTTTTTTTTTTTTTTTATTTAAATTTTTAATTTAAGAAAGGATTAGTGAACAAAAGCATAAGGTAGGAGGGGTACAACTCCACACAATTCCCACCACCCAATCCCCATAACCCACCCTCTCCCATGCTAGCCTTCCCATTCTCTAGCCCTCTGGGAGCATGGACCCAGGGTCGTTGAGGGTTGCAGAAGGTAGAGGGTCTGGCTTCTGTAATTGCTTCCCCGCTGAACATGGGCGTTGACTGGTCGGTCCATACTCCCAGTCTGCCTCTCTCTTTCCCTAGTAAGGTGTGTCTCTGGGGAAGCTGAGCTCCAGGACACATTGGTGGGGTCTTCAATCCAGGGAAGCCTAGCCAGCATCCTGGTGGCATCTGGAACCTGGTGATTGAAAAGAGAGTTAACATACAAAGCCAAACAATTTGTTGAGCAAACATGGATCCCAAGATTGGAATAGTGGAGAGGAAGTGTTGGGGAGGTACTCACTGCAAACTCTAGTGTAATCCTGCTTTCAGGTATATATTTTGCAGTAGTTTATGGATACGTGTGCGCATCCGCTCTCTCTCACAGAAACTGGTGTATGTCTAGGTTATGGGACTTTGTTAGAAAGTGAACTACCTGAGATGAAATTAGAGTGTACTATAAAAGGAAAGGTCTCACCCGAGTAATGAAGCTGAAGGGTTGTCATTCCACACGTGAAGTCTCTGGATACACTCTGAGGTGAAGCATGTTGAGATGGCAATCGTTGCTTTGGTTAGGTTGTGATCGGCGGATGCAATATTATTTGGTATGGATTGGGAGAAGCATACGGGAAAGTGAGCCCTATCCATGGGTGCCAGGACTGGGGGAAGTAGGGGCTCTATAGTGAAGATGTGAGGTTCCTGCTGTCTTAGGGTTCAAAAAGACAATCAATAGTTAATATTATCATCACATTATTTGTTAATTGGGTTAACTTTGAAAAGTCCCTTTGTTATGGTTTGCTGTACAGTACCCAGTATCTTGTATATAGCTGTGCTATTGGAAGCCTCCAATCTACTTGGTCTAGGCTTTTGAGAGAGTCCGCATATCAAATACGTAGCCTATCTATTAAAAAGATTCAGTTTGTCTCCTGAGAACCTTTGAGACATACAATTGATTTCCCCCTCTCATATTAATTAACTACTGATTTATATGTCTACATTTTGCTAGAAGTGTACATAAACACCATTCCCATCACCAAAGGACCGTGACCCATCCCTCCCGCCCATTCCCACCCCCCACTGGCCCAGAAAGCTACATGTCTACCCCTCACCACTGGGTTTTTTCTTTGGTGCCCTACTTACAATTTGATCAGATCCTGCTTTTAGTTTCCCTTTCAGATCTTCTAAGTCAGCTTCTGTTGATGAGTGGGATCATCCCATACTCATCTTTAACTTTCTGACTCAGTTCACTTAACATAATTCCTTCTAGCTCTGTCCAAGATGGGTCAGAGAAGGTGGGTTCATTGTTCTTGATAGCTGCATAGTATTCCATTGTGTATATATACCACAGCTTTCTCAGCCATTCATCTGTTGTTGGGCACCTGGGTTGCTTCCAGGTTTTAGCTATTATGAATTGTGCTGCTATGAACATAGGAGTACACACCTCTTTTTGGTTGGGTGTTATGGAGTCCTTGGGGTATAACCCCAGGAGAGGAATTATTGGGTCATATGGAAGGTCCATGTCTAGCCTTCTGAGGGTTTTCCAGACTGCTCTCCACAGAGGCTGGACCAATTTACATTCCCACCAGCAATGTAAAAGGGTTCCTCTGTCCCCACATCCTCTCCAGCATTTGTTGCTGCTGTCCTTTTTGATGTATGCCATTCTTACAGGAGTGAGGTGGTATCTTAGTGTTGTCTTAATTTGCATTTCTCTGACAATCAGTGACCTGGAGCAGTTTTTCATATGTTTGTTAGCCTTTTGGATCTCCTCTGTGGTGAGTGTTTTGTTCATTTCCTCTGCCCATTTTTGGATGGGGTCATTTGCTTTTTTGCGGCTAAGTTTGCTGAGCTCTTTATATATTTTGGTGATTAGTTTCTTGTCTGATGTCTGGCATGTGAAGATCTTCTCCCATTCTGTGAGGGGTCTCTCTGTTTGTTTAATTGTTTCTTTGGATGTGCAGAAGCTTTTCAATTTGATGTAGTCCCATTGGTTTGTTTCTACTTTGGTCTTCCTTGCAATTGGGTTTGATTCATCAAAGATATCCTTGAGGTGTAGATGGGAAAGTGTTTTACCAATGTTTTCCTCTAAGTATTTGATTGTTTCTGGTCTGACATCTAGGTCTTTGATCCATTTGGAGTTGATTTTTGTTTCTGGTGAGATAACGTGGTTCAATTTCATTCTTCTGCATGTTTCAACCCAGTTTTCCCAGCACCATTTATTGAAGAGAGCCTCCTTCTTCCATTTAATCCTTTGGGCCCCCTTATCAAAGATTAGATGCCCATAGGTGTTGGGATTTACTTCTGGGCTTTCAATTCTGTTCCACTGGTCTGTGTGCCTATTTTTGTTCCAGTACCATGCTGTTTTGATGATGATGGCTTTATAATATAGTTTAAGATCTGGGAGTGTGATGCCTCCATTTCTGTTTCTTTTCCTCAAGATGGTTTTGGCAATTCTAGGTGTTTTCAGGTTCCAGATAAATGATTGTAGTGTTTGTTCTATTCTCTTAAAGAAGCTTGGTGGAACTTTGATGGGTATTGCATTAAATTTGTATATGGCTCTGGGGAGAATGTTCATTTTGATGATATTTATTCTTCCAATCCATGAGCATGGGATATCTTTCCATTTCTTGGTATCAGTTTCTATCTCCTTGAGTAGCGACTCATAGTTTTCAGCATACAAGTCTTTCACTTCTTTGGTCAACTTTATTCCTAGGTATTTGATTGATTTTGCTGAAACAGTGAATGGGAGTGATTTCTGGATGTCTTCTTCTTCAGATTTAGTGTTTGCATAAAGAAATGCCACTGATTTTTGTACATTGATTTTGTAGCCTGATACCTTGCTATATTGCCTAACAACTTCCAGTAATTTTCTACTGGATTCTTTAGGTCTTTCTATGTATACTATCATATCATCTGCAAATAGTGAGAGCTTGACTTCTTCCCTTCCAATCTGTATCCCTTTGATTTCTTTCTCTTGCCTGATTGCTATGGCAAGAACTTCCAATACTATGTTGAAGAGTAACGGTGACAGTGGGCAGCCCTGTCTAGTCCCTGATCTGAGGGGGAATGCTTTCAGCTTCTCTCCATTGAGTATGATGTTGGCTGTAGGTTTGCTATATATAGACTCCACTATCTTGAGGAATTTCCCATCTATTCCCATTTTTTGTAGAGTTTTGAGCATGAATGGGTGTTGGATTTTGTCAAAGGCTTTCTCTGCATCTATTGAGATAATCATGTGGTTTTTGGCTTTGCTTTTATTGATGTGATGAATGACATTGATTGATTTACGGATGTTGAACCAGCCTTGCATTCCTGGGATGAATCCCACTTGGTCATGATGAACAATCTTTTTGATGTGTTGCTGTATCCGGTTGGCCAAGATCTTGTTTAATATTTTGGCATCTATGTTCATCAGAGATATTGGTCTGTAGTTTTCCTTTTTTGTTCTGTCCCTATCAGCTTTTGGTATCAGGGTGATGTTGGCTTCATAAAAGGTGGAAGGGAGTATTCCTGTTTCTTCAATCTTATGGAATAGCTTAAGAAGTATGGGTATTAACTGTTTCCTGAAAGTTTTGTAGAATTCGTTTGTGAAGCCATCTGGTCCAGGACTTTTGTTGTTGGGGAGATTCTTAATAACGGTTTCAATTTCTTTGTCTGTGATTGGTGCATTTAGATTTTGTAGTTCTTCTTGGTTCAGTTTTGGAAGTGCATAGGTTTCTAGGAATTGTTCCATTTCTTCCAGATTCTCTAGCTTGGTGGCATATAGTTCTTTATAGAAGTTTCGCAGAATTCTCTGGATTTCTGTGGTGTCAGTTGTGATATCTCCTGTATCGTTGACAATTCTATTAATTTGAGTCTTCTCTCTTTTTTGTTTGGTGAGTCTGGCTAGGGGTTTGTCAATTTTGTTTAATCTTTCAAAGAACCAACATTTGGCTTCATTGATCTTTTGTATGGTTCTTTTATTTTCGATGTTGTTTATTTCTGCTCTAACTTTAGTGATTTCTGTCCTTCTGGTTGCTTTAGGGTTCCTTTGTTCCTCTTCCTCTAAGTCCTTGAGGTGTGTAGTAAGTTCGTTCATTTGGGCTTCTTCTTGGTGTTTAATATGTGATTGTATAGCTATAAGTTTCCCTCTCAGTACTGCTTTAGCTGTGTCCCAAATATTTTGATAGGTTGTGTCTTCATTTTCATTAGTTTCCAGGAACATTTGAATTTCCTGTTTGAGTGAGTGTCTGACCCAGTGGTTCTTAAGGAGCATGTTGTTTAGTTTCCAAATTCTATGTCTTTTAATAATTTTCTGTTTGTTGTTAAAAGTTAGTTTTACTCCACTGTGGTCTGAGAAGATACTTGGGATGATTTCAATGCTCTTGAATTTATTGATGCTGTCTTTGTGACCTAACATGTGGTCTATCCTTGAGTATGTGTTGTGTGGATTTGAAAAGAAGGTGTATTCCAGTTTTTTGGGGTGGAGGAGTCTGAAAATGTCCAAGAGGTCTAGTCTGTCAATCTCTTCATTCAATTCTCTTATATCTTTATTGGTTCTCTTCTTTGTTGATCTGTCTAAGTGTGAGAGTGGGGTATTGAAGTCTCCCACTATTATTGTATTACTATTGATGTATTTTTGAAATTCTTTCAATAGGTGTTTAATGTATTTAGATGGTCCCTCGTTGGGTGCATAGATGTTAATAATTGTTAAGTCTTCTTGGCTGATTGATCCTCTTATCATTATGTAATGTCCTTGCCTATCTTTTATTACTTTATTTAATTTAAAATCTATCGTGTCTGAGATGAGAATGGCTGTTCCTGCCCTTTTTTGTGGACCGTTAGCCTGTATGATAGTTTTCCATCCTTTCACTTTAAGTCTGTGTTTATCTTGTTGTGACAGATGGGATTCTTGCAAGCAGCATATGGTTGGGTTATGTTTTCTGATCCATCCCCCCACCCTGTGCCTTTTGATGGGTGAGTTTAAGCCATTGACATTTATTGATATTATGGATTTAATGTATTGTAGTGCCATTGTTCTAAAAAACAATTTGTTTGCTCTGATATATTACAAGTATTATAGTGATGTTCTTGTTTATAAGAGGTCTTTTAATACCTCTTTCAGGGCCGGCTTGGTGATAGTTGCCTCCTTTAACTGTTGTTTGTCTAAGAAGGTTTTGATCCCTCCATCTAGCTTGAATGAAAGTCTAGCAGGATATATAATCCTTGGTTGAAACCCTTTTTCATTCAGGGCTCGATAGATATCTTGCCACTCCCTTCTGGCTTTTAGAGTTTGAGTTGAAAAATCTGCAGAAAGTCTTATGGGTTTTCTCCTGTATGTGACTTTTTGTTTCTCTCTTGCAGCCTTTAGGATCCTTTCTTTATCCTTACTTCTTCTCATTGTGACTATGATGTGTCTTGGTGTTTTCAGGTCTGGGTTGATTCTGTTTGGTACTCTCTGGGCCTCTTGCACCTTGATATCCTTTCTGTTATTCAGGTCTGGGAAATTTTCTTGTATTATTTCCTCTAGGATGTTTGCTTCCCCTTCCTCTCTTTCTTCCTCTGGCAGGCCAATTATACGAATGTTACTTCTTTTGAGATCATCCCATATGTCTCTGTTGTTGTTTTCAGTGTCTCTCAATCTCTTTTTAAGCTCTTTCACCTCTTTCTTAGTTTTCTCTAACTCATCCTCTGTCTGACTAATTCTGTTTTCTGCTTCTGTTAGTCTGCTTTCCCTTGCCTCAGCTTCTTTCTTCATTACAGCTATTTCAGCTTTCAGTTCTCTAATTGTCTCAAGATAATCAGTATTTTCCTTGGGGGTCTCAACTGTTGTTTCCCTAATACTGCCATTTCTTTCCTCCAATGTTGTTTTCATTTCTGTGATTAATAAGTTTATTATTGCTTGCATACTTTTCTTATCTATGGTTACTTCTGACTGATTTGTGGTTTCTTCTGGGCTCTTGTCTTCATTCATTGGGGTAGCAGTTTTATTTGTTTTTAATCTACCCATTTTTTTTTAATTTATGTGTTTCTCTCTTTTTTTTTTTTTTAATGTTCTGTTGTTCCTCAGTTGTTGTGTTTTGAGCACAAGTAACACTGTACTAAATACCTTTATGACAATTGCACTCACCAACCTCCGGAATAACCGTAGCAACTGAAGTAAGTATTGAAGGAGTTTAATCGTTACCAGTTAGCCAAACAATTTCTCCAGTCCGTGAAAAAATAGTAACCAAATCCCAGTGAAGAAAGAGAAAAGGAAGAGAGGATAGCAAGAATAGACAGTTATGCAAATTTACTATCCAGTGTATATTCTAAGGGTAACAAGAGTGTAAAGGGAACTAGAGCAGAGATACACACATAGAGAGTCCACTCTGGGTCAGATTTCTTCCCCAAAGTAATTCACAAATTCAGAAAGTCAAAGAAGAAAGAAGTGTATGACAAGATTAAAAAAAAAAAAAAAAAAAAAAGAGAGAGAGATTGAGAGAGATAAGAGAGAGAAAAGGGAGAAGATAGGAAGAAGAGTTGTAATTAAAGAGCAGTGCGAGGAACTTCCCAAATGTGTATCAGTGAATTAACAAAAAAAAAAAAAAAAAAACACACAAAAAAAAACCCTGTTTGGTGGTATGGGGTATCCTGCTAGTAGCTGGTCCCAGGCACTGCTTATGGGGGGAGGGGGGGCGGCGGGAAGGATGTATGCTTGAAAATTAAAAGGAAGAAAAAAGAATTTTTTTCCCCTACTCTAATTCTTAATCCAAATTAAGTTATAGAAACATCCTTGGTATGACCGTTATGGCCCCTTATTGGATGGCCTGCTAAAGGCAGAAAATCCTATTGTTTACACGAGATGTGTCCGGAGCTCAAAGGCTGGCCGCTTCTGCTTCTCCGGGCGCCATTTTCCGGGAAACCCCGCCCTCCAGACTTTTTTAAAGGATTTCTCAAAAATGAAAACTAGCTCCAAGTCCTTTGATCCAATGAGAGCTATACTCAAGAAGTCTTTGGATCCACCCTCAGGGTCGCGGTGGTCCCTGGCAACTCCCAAGAGGCAGCCCCCGAACTAAAGTGCTCTCTCCAGGTCCTCTGCCCGCCGCGCTCTGCAACCGGCGGAGGAGCCGCCTTCCCGGGCGGGCGGAGGACAATGCCCGGCGCACTAGCCTTGCCTGGCGCCGCCTGGGAATTCTGGCGCCCCGCTAGTCCGTGTCACCTTTGCTCTAATTGTTAACCCAAATTAAACTGTAATAACTTCTTTGGTGCCCCCCCCCTTATTGACTGGCCTGCTAAAGGCAGAAAATCCTACCTTTGCCGACGATGCTATCAGAGCACTCGCTGTTAGCGACTTCTCAGGCCGTCGCCATATTACCTACCCCCCCATTCTTGACATTTCTAAGAGTATCTGAATAGCTTCTTCTTCTTCTTCTTCTAGCGTTTGCCTCTGAATAGCTTATCTTTAAGAAAAGGACTTGAATAGTTTAAACTTAATGACCAAGCAGGAACCTTGTTTTACAATAAGCAATACCAAAAGAAAGTGTACAGCATTATTTTGCTTTACTGAGTTACTCCTCAACTCAACTTGCCATCCTGTTTTGCTTCAGTCAGCTAACAGTTTAGAACCCCAAATTACTATTTATTAAAATTCATCCTAGTGATTTCATACCAAATGAAGAGAAAGTATGTCACTTGTTATCCAAAACATGGATACTACTTAGAAGGCTAATCTGGGTATGTCATTCTTGAGACTTTTAACAAAAAAACGCATGTCACATACATATTAAGAGTATGATATGTCAGTGTCCTGAAAAAGATACAGGGGAAAAAAAGAATCACAGGAACCCCTGTAAAGAAAGGGTTTATTGGTTTAAGAACAATTTAAGTAAGAAACATAACTAGTCTACACATGTGACCATTTTTCTAGTAACTTACCCCATGAAACCCCTTTTCAAGTATACTGTTTTCATATCTGCATTTTAGTATATGCTTCTATTTTTTTTTTACTGTTGGCTGAATTAGTTTTGTTACTTTCATCTTCTTTGTTCCCCCATTCAAGCCATTACCTACTACTCTACTGACACGAGACACCTACTTTTCTCAACTGAACACTTTCAACATCTTATCACGGTCTCTTGCTCTATTCTAGCTTCTTCTCTTAACTCATGCTCTAGAGTAGCTGAACACAATTTTCAAAACATGAATTGTGTCTTACCTCTTATCTGCCCAAATCAGTTCTCACTGAACTAACTGAAAGTTCCTAAAGACAAGAGACAGTTCACCAGGTAATTTGCATGCTTGGGCATGCCCACAGAGGAGGGGAGAGCCCTAATACCTTTCCTGGGCAGCCCTAAGGCACAGGAGGAAGTTCTGATGGCATTTCTTCCTATTACTCTCTCTCTCTTCTCTCTCTCCCTGAATGAAAAGGGGGCTGTGAATGCTACAGTATCACATGTCCAAGGCCCAGGCATAACCTTCCCCCCATTTTTTTTCTAAAGCATTCAAATTCCTGCTTTATCTGACTGCTCTCTTTCTGCTCTCATATTATGCTTTAGGCAAACATGTATTTTCTGAAATTTGTATTTAACTACCCTCCATTTAAAAATCTGACAATCCTGGTTCATGCCACCCTGTGATTTCTCTGTAACATGTCACTCATAGCAGTCTATGAAAATTCCCTCCTAAGCTACAATGTTTCTTTTGTTCAATCTCTGGTCCTATCACAGTTTATGTGTTTATCTGCCTGAATATGAATACATTAATCCATGTTCAGTGTACCACCATATTTCAATGCCAGCAGAACATCATGAGCATAGTAGAATGAGTGTCAAAATGTATTTCCAAATGAGAAAAAAAAAGAAGAAGAAAGGGAAACAAAGTTAAAAAGAAGAAGAAATCTATCTAGAATAACTTCTGTGTTCCAAGTCCATGCTGCTTATGCAAATGTCCACAGTTCAATTTTCTGAAAGCATGTAACCTCTGTGAACCACTGATCATACTCTTAATCATAAAGTATTGTTCAGTCATTTTTACAGATCTCTTGATTATTGTAAATGAAGACATTGGCATATGAACTTGTAAATTTAGTTTTTATGATTAAATACTATATGATTTTAATTTTTCATTATAAAGTCTAACTTGATTCCTGATCAATTCTATTTCCTCTCATCATCATGCAAGGACACAGGATCCCAGAGTCAAGTTCTGCATAGTCTCTGATTCCCTGCTCTCATCATAACCCTGCCCAGAGGAAATGGAACCAGCTGTAGCACCACATGTAAGGACCAATTTCTACTCATTATTCACTCTACTGTTACTTCAATACCAGTATTATAAGTGATCTCCCATCTTATTCAAGATTACTGTGTTCATCCAAATATAACAATTAAGGCCCATGTCTTTGGAACTAGAAACCACTAGTCTAGTCACTATAACATGGTAGATTTAGAAATGATTCTTAGGGCTGGAGAGACAGCATATTGGTTATGCAAAAGACTTTCATGCTTCAGGCTCTGAGATCCCAGATTCAGTCCATAGCACTACTATAAACCAGAGCTGAGTGCTGCTCTGGTCGGTGTGTGTGTGTGTGTGTGTGTGTGTGTGTGTGTGTGTGTGTGTGTGTGTGTTTTCTCTGTATCTTTCCATCATTAAACTAAAATAAATAAAAATATTAGAAATAGAAAATATTCTGTAATTTTGGATATCAATATTGAGGTCTATAGAATGAGACTAAATTACCTAAAGTATTACTATGCTAATTACTTCAGATTATTTTCCTCTGCTTGAGCCCAATAATCTAAATATTCCAAAACCAAGATTTCTTTCAAAGCTACGTTTCCTTAGCTACATCAAAGGGTATGAATTCATATACTTGTAGTGACCAGACAGGGAATGTGAGATATTGATCTGATGGAATGTAAAAGAAAACAGGGAGATAAGGCAAACTGAGTAGATCATGGAGAGTTTATGTAGAGAAAGCAGTTTACTCATAGTAGGCAACTATTGCCATTTGCTGTGTGAAAACCTAAACCTAGCATTTAAAGATGATCTGTTTGTATTTTGTATTGGTCACTGTTCTGGGCCAATTTTTTTGCCAGTTAGAGAGATATAGAGTGGGGGCAGGGAAAGGGGAGATTATTGCACAGAACTTCCTTCAGTGCAGTGGGGAATGGGCTCAAACCTGGCTCACATTATTCATTAGTTCTCTGCTCCTGTTATTATTATTTTTTTTTTGTTAAAGACGATAATAGATTCAATGGAAATGGATCACAACCAACTAGGATATATTCCCTAAGCACTCTTTAAAGAATTTATATATTTTTGGTAATTATAATAAGACCCACATATGCAACATTCTTAAGACAATTAAGAAATATTCTGTTTTCTATACTAAGAGCTCTAAACATGTTTGAAATAATTGTCACACTTGTATGAAATATGACTTTTTTTGACATTTTTTTTCTTTTTTATTTAAGAAAGGATTAATTAACAAAACCATAGGGTAGGACGGGTACAATTCCACACATTTACCACCACCCAATCTCCGTATACCACCCCCTCCCCTGATAGCTTTCCCATTCTCTATCCTTCTGGGAGCATGGACCCAGGGTCATTGTGGGTTGCAGAAGGTAGAAGGTCTGGCTTCTGTAATTGCTTCCCCGCTGAACATGGGCGTTGACTGGTCGGTCCATACTCCCAGTCTGCCTCTCTCTTTCCCTAGTAGGGTGGGTCTCTGGGGAAGCGCAGCTCAAGGATGCATTGGTGGGGTCTTCAGTCCAGGGAAGCCTGGCCAGCATCCTGATGACATCTGGAACCTGGTGACTGAAAAGAGAGTTAACATGCGAAGCCACGTTGAGCAATCATGGAAACAAAGCTTGGAATAGTGGAGAAAAAGTGCTGGGGGGGGGGGTGAACTCACTGAAAACTCTAGTGTACCTCTGCTTCCAGGTATATATTTTTGCAGTAGTTTACGGATACGCTCTCTCTCACAGAAACTGATGTATATCTAGGTTTTGGGACTTTGTTAGAAAGTGAAGCACCTGAGATGAAATTAGAATATACTATGAAAGGAAAGGTCTCATCTGAGTAATGAAGCTGAAGGGTTGTCATTCCACACGTGAAGTCTCTGGACACAGTCTGAAGGGAAGCATGTTGAGGTGGCAATCCTTGTGTTGGTTAGGTTGTGATCAGCAGATGCAATATTATTTGATATGGATTGGGAGAGGCATACGGGAAAGTGGGCCCTATCCAAGGGTTCCAGGACTGGGGGAAGTAGAGGCTCTATAGTGGAGATGTGAGGTTCCTGCTGTCTTAGGGTTCAAAAAGACAATCGATAGTTAATGTTATCTTCACATTATTTGGTAATTGGGTTAACGTGGAAAAGTCCTTTTGTTAGGGTTTCCTGTACAGTACCCAGTATCTTGTATATAGCTGTGCTATTGGTTGCTTCTGATCTACTTAGTCTAGGCTTTTGAGAGAGTCTGCATATCAATTACACAGCCTATATATTAAAAAGATTCAGTTTGTGTTTTGAAAAACTTCAAGACACAATTAACTTTCCCCCACTCATATTAATTAACTAGTGATTTATATGACTACATTTTACTAGGAGTGTACATAGACACCATTCCCACCAACAAAAGACTATGACCCATCCCTCCCACCCACTCCCACCCACTACTAAACCCAGGAAGCTGCATGTCTACCCCTCACCACAGGGTTTTTACTTTGGTGCCCTACTTACAATTTGGTCAGGTCCTGCTTTTAGTTTCCCTTTCAGATCTTCTTCCTCAACTTCTGTTGATGAGTGGGATCATCCCATACTCATCTTTATCTTTCTGACTGAGCTCACTTAATATAATTTCTTCTAGCTCTGTCCAAGATGAGACAGTCTGAGAGTTTTCCAGACTGCTTTCCACAGAGGCTGTACCAATTTACATTCCCACCAGCAATGTAAAAGGGTTCCTCTGTCCCCACAACCTCTCCAGCATTTGTGGCTGCTGTCCTTTTTGATGTATGCCATTTTTATAGGAATGAGGTGGTATCTTAGTGGTGTCTTAATTTGCATTTCTCTGACAATCAGTGACATAGAGCAGTTTTTCATATGTTTGCTAGCCTTTTGGATCTCCTTTGAGGTCAATGTTTTGTTCATATCCTCTGCCCATTTTTGGATGGGGTCATTTGCTTTTTTGGTGCTAAGTTTGCTGAGCTCTTTATATATTTTGGTGATTTGTTTCTTGTCTGATGTATGGCATGTGAAGTTCTTCTCCCATTCTGTGAGGGGTCTCTTTGTGTGACAGTTTCTTTGGATGTGCAGAAGCTTTTCAATTTGATGTAGTCCCATTGGTTTGTTTCTGCTTTAGTCTTCCTTGCAATTGGGTTTGATTCATCAAAGATGTTCTTGAGGTGTAGGTGGGAAACTGTTTTACCAAGGTTTTCCTCTAAGTATTTGATTGATTCTGGTCTGACATCTAGGTCTTTGATCCATTTGGAGTTGATTTTTGTTTCTGGTGAGATGAAGTGGTTCAATTTCATTCTTCTGCATGTTACAACCCAGTTTTCCCAGCACCATTTATTGAAGAGAGCCTCCTTTTTCCAGTTAATCCTTTGGGCCCCCTTATTAAAGATTAGATGTCCATAGGTGTGGGGATTTATTTCTGGGCTTTCAATTCTGTTCCACTGGTCTGTGTGCCTATTTTTGTTCCAGTACCATGCTGTTTTGATGATGATGGTTTTATAATATAGTTTAAGGTCTGGGAGTGTGATGCCTCCATTTCTGTTTCTTTTCCTCATGATGGTTTTGGCAATTCTAGGTGTTTTCAGGTTCCAGAAAAATGACTGTAGTGTTTGTTCTATTCTCTAAAAGAGGCTTGGTGAAACTTTGATGGGTATTGCATTAAATTTGTATATGGCTCTGGGGAGAATATTCATTTTGATGATATTTATTCTTCCAATCCATGAGCATGGGATATCTTTCCATTCCTTGGTATCAGTTTCTATTTCCTTGAGTAGCGACTCATAGTTTTCAGTATATAAGTCTTTCACTTCTTTGGTCAACTTTAGTCCTAGGTATTTGATTGATTTTGCTGAAACAGTAAATGGAAGTGATTACTGGATGTCTTCTTCTTCAGATTTAGTGTTTCCATAAAGAAATGCCACTAATTTTTTTACATTGATTTTGTAACCTAATACCTTGCTATATTGCCTAATAACTTCCAGTAGTTTTCTGCTGGATTCTTTAGGTTGTTCTATGTATACTCTCATATCATCTGCAAATAGTAGAGCTTGACTTCTTCCCTTCCAATCTGTATCCCTTTGATTTCTTTCTCTTGCCTGATTGCTATGGCAAGAACTTCCAATACTATATTGAAGAGTAACGGTGACCGTGGATAGCCCTGTCTAGTTGCCGATCAGAGGGGGAATGCTTTCAGCTTCTGTCCATTGAGTATGATTTTGGCTGTAGGTTTGCTATATAGAGACTCCACTATTTTGAGGAATTTCCCATCTATTCCCATTTTTTGTAGAGTTTTGAGCATGAATGGGTGTTGGATTTTGTCAAAGGCTTTCTCTGCATCTATTGAGATAATCGTGTGTTTTTTGGCTTTGCTTTTATTGATGTGGTGAATGACATTGATTGACTTACAGATGTTGAACCAGCCTTACATTCCTGGGATTAATCCCACTTGGTCGTGATGAACAATCTTTTTGATGTTTGCTGTATCTGGTTGGCCAAGATCTTGTTTAATATTTTGGCATCTATGTTCATCAGAGATATTGGTCTGTAGTTTTCCTTTTTTGTTCTTTCCCTATCAGCTTTTGGTATCAGGGTGATGTTGGCTTCATAGAAGGTGGAAGGGAGTATTCCTGTTTCTTCAATCTTATGGAAAAACGTAAGAAGTATGGGTACTAACTGTTTCCGAAAGTTTTGTAGAATTCATTTGTAAAGCCATCTGGTCCAGGACTTTTTTTGTTGGGGAGGTTCTTAATAACGGTTACAATTTCTTTGTCTGTGATTGGTGCATTTAGATTTTGTAGTTCTTCTTGGTTCAGTTTTGGAAGGGCATATGCTTCTAGAAATTGTTCCATTTCTTCCAGATTCTCTAGCTTGGTGGCGTATAGTTCTTTATAGAAGTTTCGCAGGATTCTCTGGATTTCTGTGGTGTCAGTTGTGATATCTCCTCCATCATTACAATTCTATTAATTTGAGTCTTCTCTCTTTTTTGTTTGGTGAGTCTGGCTAGGGGTTTGTCCATTTTGTTTAATCTTTCAGAGAACCAACATTTGGCTTCATTGGTCTTTTGTATGGTTCTTTGATTTTCGATGTTGTTTATTTCTGCTCTAACTTTAGTGATTTCTGTCCTTCTGGTTACTTTATGGTTCCTCTGTTCCTCTTCCTCCAAGTCCTTGAGGTGTGCAGTAAGGTCATTCATTTGAGCTTCTTCTTTGTGTTTAATATGTGATTGTATGGCTATAAGTTTCCCTCTCAGTACTGCTTTAGTTGTGTCCCAAATATTTTGATATGTTGTGTCTTCATTTTCATTTTTTTCCAGGAATATTTTAATTTCCTGCTTGAGTGAGTCTCTGACCCAGTGGTTCTTAAGGAGTATGTTGTTTAGTTTCCAAATTCTGTGTCTTTTAATAATTGTCTGTTGTTAAATGTTAGTTTTACTCCACTGTGGTCTGAGAAGATACTTGGGATGATTTTGATGTTCTTGAATTTATTGATGCTGTCTTTGTGGCCTTGCATGTGTTCTATCCTTGAGTATGTGTTATGTGGTTTTGAAAAGAAGGTATATTCCAGTTTTGGGGGGTGAAGGACTGAAAATGTCCAAGAGGTCTAGTCTGTCAATCTCTTCATTCAATTCTCTTGTATCTTTGCTGGTTCTCTGCTTTGTTGATCTGTCTAAGTGTGAGAGTGGGGTATTGAAGTCTCCCACTATTATTGTATTACTATTGATGTATTTTTGAAATTCTTTCAGTAGATGCTTAATGTATTTAGATGGTCCCTCATTGGGCGCATAGATGTTAATAATTGTTACGTCTTCTTGGCTGATTGATCCTCTAATCATTATGTAATATCCTTGCCTATCTTTTATTACTTTATTTAATTTAAAATCTATCATGTCTGAGATGAGAATGGCTGTTCCTGCCCTTTTTTGTGGTCCATTAGCCTGTATGATATTTTTCCATCCTTTCAATTTAAGTCTGTGTTTATCTTGTGGGGACAGATGGGATTCTTGCAAGCAGCATATGGTTGGAATATTTTTTCTGATCCATCCCCCAACTCTGTGCCTTTTTATGGGTGAGTTTAAGTCATTGACATTTATTGATATTATGGATTTAATGTATTGTAGTGCCATTGTTCAAAAAAATTTTTTTTGTTTGTTCTGATATATTGCTAGTATTATAGTGATGTTCTTGTTTGTAAGAGGTCTTTTAGAACCTCTTTCAGGGCCAGTTTGGTGATCGTTACCTCCTTTAACTGTTGTTTGTCTAAGAAGGTTTTGATCCCTCCATCTAGTTTGAATGAAAGTCTAGCAGGATATATTATCCTTAGTTGAAACCCTTTTTCATTCAGGGCATGATAGATATCTTGCCTTTCTCTTCTGGCTTTTAGAGTTTGAGTTGAAAAGTCTGCAGATAATCTTATGGGTTTTCCCTTGTATGTGACTTTTTGTTTCTCTCTTGCAGCCGTTAGGATCCTTTCTTTATCCTTACTTCTTCTCATTGTGACTATGATGTGTCTTGGTGTCTTCAGGTCTGGGTTGATTCTGTTTGGTACTCTCTGGGCCTCTTGAATCTTGATTATTCAGGTCTGGGAAGTTTTCTTCTATTCTTTCCTCTAGAATGTTTGCTTCCCCTTCCTCTTTTTCTTCCTCTGGCAGGCCAATTATGCGAATGTTACTACTTTTGAGATCATCCCATATGTCTCTGTTGTTGTTTTCAGTGTCTCTCAATCTCTTTTTAAGCTCTTTCACCTCTTTCTTCATTTTCTCTAACTCATCCTCTGTCTGACTAATTCTTTTTTCTGCTTCTGTTGGTTTGCTTTCCCTTGCCTCAGCTTCTTTCTTCATTACTGCTATTTCAGCTTTCAGTTGTCTAATTGCCTCAAGATAATCAGTATTTTCCTTGGAGGTCTCAACTGTTGTTTCCCTAATACTGCCATTCCTTTCCTCCAATGTTTTTTTCATTTCTGTGATTAATAAGTTTATTATTGCTTGCATACTTTTCTTATCTATGGTTACTTCTGGCTGATATGTAGTTTCTTCTGGGCTCTTGTCTTCACTCATTGGAGTAGCAGTTTTATTTGTTTTGATCTACCCATTTTTTTGATTTATGTGTTTCTTTTTTTATGCTCTGTTGTTCCTCATTTGTTGTGTCTTGAGTACAAGTAACACTGTACTAAATACCTTTATGACAATTGCACTCACCAACCTCAGGAATTACAGTAGCAACTGAAGCAAGTATTGAAGCAGTTTAATCACTACCAGTTAGCCATACAATTTCTCCAGTCCAAGAAAAAATAGTAACCAAATCCCAGTGAAGAAGAAAGAGAAAAGAAAGAAAGGATAGCAAGAATAGACACTTATGCAAATCTACTATAGACTGTATATTCTATGTGTAACAAGAGGGGAAAGGGAAGTAGAGCAGAGATACACACATAGAGAGTCCACTCTGAGTCAGATTTCTTCCCCAAAATAATTCACAAATTCAGAAAGGCAAAGAAGAAGGAAGGAAGAAGTGTATGACAAGATTAAAAAAAAAAAGAGACAAGAGAGAGAAAATAGAAAAGATAAGAAAAAGAGCTGTAATTAAAGAGCAGTGAAATAAAAGGTTTTTTTTGATTACTTTATTTTTAATTTAATTTAATTTAATTTTTTTAATTAGCTAGGAGGAGGAGGGAGGGGAGAGTCTGTAGAGGAGGTAGGAGTAACGAGACAAGTTTCTCCCACAATAGATAAGATGCCCACTACCCTAGCAATGGAAGATACCCTAAGAGTTAATTCTGATCAACCTAAAGGGGGCGGAAGATATATGCCTTTATATAATATTAATAATAAAATAGAGAAGAAAAAAAAAAAAACCCTGTCCCAGATTACCTCAAACCTCGTAATCAGAGGCAGCTGATTGTTATGAAAGAGAAAGAAAAAAAACCTAAAAACCTCAGGACTAGACAAGGATACTTAAATAGACATTTATGCAAATCTACTATCCACTGTATATTCTAGGGGTGGCTAAAGGTGGAAGGGGAGTTGAGCAGAGATACTTGCAGTGAGAGTCCAACTCTGTGTCAGAATTCTCCCCCAAAATAATTCCCAAATGTATATCAGTGAATTCAAAAAAGCACACTGTTTGGTGGTGTGGGGGTTGGGGCCTGTCGCTTTGGAAGCTATAGGATTAAGGAAGAAAGGATGACAAGAATGAGAAAAAGAAAAAAAAGACAGAGAGAGAGAGAAAAGAAAAAGATAAGTCATAAAAGAGCGGTGAAAGAGTTTTATCTATTTATTTATTTTTAATTATTTAATTAGCTATGTGGGGTGAGTGGGGGGGGTGGCTACTTAGAAAGAAAAAAGGCCAGAGGTTTCAGAAGGTATAGACTTAGAATGAATGATACTCCCTGGTGGGATAGGAATTTGGTAAATACAGAAGCTCAGCAGGGAGCCTGCTAGGAGCTGGTCCCCAGGGACTAGTTATGGGGGGAGGGGGAGGAGGTGTGCTTAATAATTTAAAAGAAAGAAAAATTTTTTCCCTTTTTTTCTACTCTATTTTTTAACCCAAATTAAGTTATAGTCACCTCCTTGGTGTTACCTCTAGGACCCCTTATTGAAGGCAGAAAATCCTACCGTTTCCAGAAGATGTGGTCAGAGCTCACGCCACTAGCAGCTTCTCAGTCGGCCATCTTCCAGGAACCATCGAAATATGACTTTTTAAGAGAAGCTATCAATTATCTTTAAAGTAGCTGTCAAATTTCCCTCTCTGTTTAATATATTCCAAAGGGGTTTTAAAAATAACATTTATTTCCTCTCCAATTTTCCTTATTTCTTCAGCAAACACTGATTATTTTCCCTAGTGTCCTGAATAGAGATTGAAATCAATATGGATCTGAGGTTTATTATTTGATTAGTGCACCTGAATCATTAATGATACAAACCCAATTCTTAAAATAGTTTGAATAAAGAGCTGCTCTCATAGATCAAAAAAAGGGAGACCAGCAATTCAAGCTTTCATTTTTACACATTAATATTAACTACTAACTCATGCCCTAGGCCTTATTTCATTGGAAAAATCTTATGAATTCTAAAACACATTGTGATGGTCATGTTTTTATTTATTTTCAGTTATTTATAATTTATACTTCCAAAATATATTTAAAAACCTTTTTAATGAACACACAAGACTAAAAATATGAAAGCCAAAAGTGATCAAAAGAAATAATGAAAGGAATAGAGATTATTCCACCCCCAAACTTGGTGTCAGAAGGTCAGAAAGATGGAACATTTATTTTAATTCTGATATTCCTAGAAGTCACGAGAAAAGGTAAAGGAATCAGTTTGCTTTCATAAAGTTCAGATAATATAGATTTCCAAGATGGTGCTAATGATCAGGAATTGTAGTTTATTCCTAACTCAGTAGCCAAGAGAGTTCAATTAAGTTAAAAACAAAATTCATCCCAATCTCAATAGATAACTGAGCTACGAGGATAGCTCTAAATCATCTAATTCCTCAGGTTTTGAGGTATGTAACTATGTAAGTACAATATCCTAAAAAAAAAAACACTATGGCCTAGGAGGAGGCTCAGCAAGTAAAATATATCCCTGCTTGTATGAAGCCTGGAACTGCACAGGAAACCCTACTCTCACATATATAAAAAAATAGACATCTTTTAAATTAAAAAAAAAACTCTATCATATGTAAAGTGGCCTATTTTAATCCACTTTCCATACAGTTTTATAAAAACATCACACAGGAAGAATTATCTTGATTTATTGTAGCTTTTTCTGTTTTCCTTTGAACTACAGCATAGGGTTTGCCTACATCATTTGTGGACTCAGTAGAAAACAAAAATGTGAAGCACCTAGTTCAAAATGTAGAAAAGCTGGATTACAAATTTTTACCACGTGAAGTTAATTCTTTTAAAAATATTTCATTCTGGGACTCAGCGCTGTGGGTTAAGTGCACCTGGCGCAAAGCACAAGGACCTGCAGAAGGATTCTGGTTCGATTCTCCAGCTCCCCACCTGCAGGGGAGTCGCTTCACAAGCAGTGAAGCAGGTCTGCATGTGTCTATCTTTCTCTCCCCCTCTCTGTCTTTCCCTCCTCTCTCCATTTCTCTCTGTCCTATCTAACAACGACGATATCAATAACAACAACAACAATAACTATAACAACAATAAAAAAGGGCAACAAAAGGGAAAATAAATATATTTTTTAATTTCATTGTGTAACAGGACAGTTCTTGATGGTGTCTAACATTAGTTTAGTGCCAGAACAAAAATATACCCTGTTTTAAAGAGAATTTAAGTCCTTAAAATAAATTGAGATGGGGGTCGGGCGGTGGCGCAGTGGGTTAAGCGCATGTGGCGCAAAGTGCAAGAACCTGCGTAAGAATACCGGTTCCAGCCCCCGGCTCCCCACCTGCAGGGGAGTCGCTTCAAAGGCTGTGAAGCAGGTCTGCAGGTGTCTATCTTTCTCTCCCCCTCTCTGTCTTCCCCTCCTCTCTCCATTTCTCTCTGTCCTATCCAACAACGAACAGCATCAACAATGGCAATAATAATAACCACAACGAGGCTACGACAACAAGGGCAACAAAAGGGGGGGGGGGTTTGCCTCCAGGAGCAGTGAATTCATGGTGCAGGCACCGAGCCCAGCAATAACCCTGGAAGAAAAATAAATAAATAAAAATAAATAAATTGAGATTTGGGGATTTTTGGTCTTCCAGAATGTAAGGAAATTAGGTCATAAATACAGGTTATAGCAGAGAGTACTGGAGACGGGAGAAGAAAGTAGACAAGTAAGATAAAAGTCCCCAAGTTCAAATTGTGATACAGGGCATGCAAAATAATGATCTTTGGTTATTTTCTTACTTTTTCCATGTGTACTATCTAGGAACTCTATTTTGGAAATGTTCTTAGGATTTAAATCTACACAGAGGTTTCTTCATACAAAGAAAACCTTTAAAGCAACGACACTATTGTAGAGATGAGCAGTGAAATTTACAATCCAATTAGAACAATGAGAAGGAAACCAAACTAACATATTTCTCCAAATCCAGTGCCCCAGGGGAAACTTGTCAATAGCTCAGTTCTAGGTGTTAGTCTACCTAGCTCCTGTGGAATCTTCAGGGTGCCTAATGTTAAACCCAGTAAGCTTTTAATGCTTGTCTATAAGCCAAGTTCTCTCAGTTACTAAGCAGAGTAATCCACTGCTCTTACAGATCCTTCGGTGGGTGCCTGCTAATGAGACTTTCTATAGCCTCAACTGTTGGCATCCAACACGAGTACTACAATCATAGCTATATGCTCAATGTCTTCTCCAAAAGTCATCAGTGCCACGGCTCTTCTTGTCACTGCCACTTGTGGACTACAGACTAATATGCAAGTGCTTTCCTGACACTGCTTCTGTGTTCTTAGCATTATGGTGATTTTGCATTGTAGTTATTAGTTAAAAACCATTATTTTAACTTTTAGTCTCCCTGAGTTGCTTTTTTTTCTTTGTATATTTTTTGTTTATAAATTTTAATTTATTTTTTGTATACTTTATTGAAGGGTTAATGGTTTATAGTCCAGTTTTTGACATATAGGTAAAATCCCTCATCTCCCTACAATAAACGTCTAGGTGTTTGAAAGACAATTATTCTCCCAACCTTGGTCCTTTCCCACTGTCATACACCAAGACCCTAACACTCCTCTCTCCCTTCCCTTCCTCCTCCTCAGCATCTTTCACTTTGATGCAATTCATCAACTCCAGTCCAAGTTTAACAATATGTTTTTCCTTACTATCTTTTTTTTTTCTTAAGTGCCACCTATGAGTGAGATCATTTAGTAATGGCCTTTCTTTTTCTGGTTTATCACACTTCACTTGATACCTTCAAATCCTGTCCAAGATATTTCAGAGGAGTGATTACATCATTTTAACTGCTGCATATATCATATGTAGCTATATATCATAAATCCTATAGACACTCATCTGTTGCTGTGCTTCTGGGTTGCTTTCAAGTTTGGACTATTATAAATTATTATATGAAATAAGTGTACATAGCTCTCTTCAGATAGGTGTCTGTTTCCTTTGGGGATATCCCCAGGAGAAAAACTGCACATTTGCCTATGTTTTACATGTGTCTACCATGATCATTACTGGGGCAATCAATGTCCCATGTGATTATCTTTTACTCTGATGACTACATTTGTTTCACTTTCTGTTTTAAGATGTGTTGTTTCCAGAATTATCTTCAATTTTCCCAACAGATAAACAGCTAGCATGATGCCCCAGTGATCAATTACCTATGTTATAATTTATCTGAATCCTAATTGTTTAAGCTGAAAGTTCAGAGAGCCTAATTAAGAGTGAAACCTGCTCTCTGAGAGTAGCACCTGGGTTGCAGTTCATTCATGAGATTTCAAGACCAGGACTCAAGGGGAAAGTATAGGAAGCATATGGTCACCAAGGTTTTCCTGAAAGAACAACTCAGATGGTGTATAGCAAGAAAACATTTTCTCCTCACAGACCAGTGTCTATGGAGAGGAAAAAAAGGCCATGGTGGAGTGAAAGCACACAAAAGGAAAAATAAATACTCAGATACTAAAGCATCCTAAGATACGCCCTCTCTAAAATTCAGTATCCATATGACCTTAGGCAGATGGTGATATATATTCCTCACATTTTTATCTTCTTTTTAAATATTTATTTAATTTATTTATTCCCTTTTGTCTTTGTTGTTTTTTTGTTGTTGTTGTTGTCATTGATGTCGTCATTGTTGGATAGGACAGAGAGAAATAGAGAGAGGAGGGGAAGACGGAGAAGGGGAGAGAAAGCTAGACACCTGCAGACCTGCTTCACCACACCTGTGAAGCAACTCCCCTGCAGGTGGGGAGCCGGTGGCTCGAACCACATGCGCTTAACCCGCTGCACTACCACTTTTTTATCTTCTTATATTTAAAATCAAGTATTTGAAGTAGATATGCCCCGAGTTTTTCATTCAATTACAAAATTTCATTTCATAGCAGAGAAAACAAATCACTCATGAAGTTTGGGTGAAATCATATTCTATAATACATCTGAACTTTGCATAAGTACTGTGTAAATGTTTATTACTTTGAGTAACTACTTTTATTTTTAGAAAGTACTGTATTGGTAAACACCTTTTCAAGATTATATATATATATATATATATATATATATATTTTATCATTTAGATGCTTCATAAACAAATGGTATGCCACTAACTAGGGGTTATTTTATTTTCAATGACTTAATATTACAATCTATAATAATTTAAATGTCATTAGGAATATAACATGAATATTAAAGAAAGAGGTAAAATGTTTGGGAGGTGGGGATACCTAAAACACCTTTTCAAGATCATGAAAAGCCAAAATTTCTTTTTCTTTTTTCTTTTTTATATAAGAAAGGATTAATTAACAAAACCATAGGGTAGGAGGGGTACAACTCCACACAATTCCCACTACCCAATCTCCATATCCCACCCCCTCCCCTGATAGCTTTCCCATTCTCTATCCCTCTGGGAGCATGGACCCAGGGTCATTGTGGGTTGCAGAAGGTGGAAGGTCTGGCTTCTGTAATTGCTTCCCCGCTGAACATGGGTGTTGACTGGTCGGTCCATATTCCCAGTCATGCTTCTCTCTTTCCCTAACAGGGTGGGTCTCTGGGGAAGCAGAGTTCCAGGATACATTGGTGGGGTCTTCAGTCCAGGGAAGCCTGGCCGGTATCCTGATGGAATCTGGAACCTGGTTACTGAAAAGAGAGTTAACATGTGAAGCCAAACAAATTGTTGAGCAATCATGGACCCAAAGCTTAAGCCAAAACTTCTTGTGGTCAAAGAAGTTCTGATACTTTCTGGAGAATCACTGTAAAATTAGCATATATATTTTGGAGAGTGAAAAATGAAAACAACACAGTTTTATTTCTGAGTACTAAATAACTTCTGCGGTCAAATATGCTTTTTACTATCTCTACAACATTCTATGGTATAGCAGGATGGGATGGGGAAAAATTACTTGATTTAGATAAACAAATCCTAACAAAGAAGACTGCAACTAACTTAGAAATGATGCAGTTTGATCTTCAAAGCTAGATAATCAAGATTGGTCTTAAGACCCTAAGTTTAATGCACTCTTCAATCCAAAGCTCTTTGGTCATGAAGCATTTAGTGCTCCTAGACTCAACCCCATTGTAAATGCCTGGACTTATCTGTAACTCCAAGCAATTAAAAGAAACCAGGTGGGTGTTTGAGAATTCAACTTAATTTTAGCTTAATCTATATTATGATCACATCAGCTATCACAAGGGCTCTGTGTCCCAAGAATTCCTTTGGCTTAAGGCAATGTGTTATCTATACTTCTGACCCCCAACCAGTTACAAATTAGAGGCTCCTATGCACCCTACCTCTGCACCGTCAGATTTAATAACTTTGCTAGACTGACTTACATAACTCAAAAAACCCATTTTCTCATGAGAGAGTAGAGTATATTTTTTTCATTTTTCATTTCCTAGTTATTATTTCTATACCTGGCATATGTGCATAGAGAAAGAAAGTCATTCAAAAGAATGTGAGACACAACACTTCAGAGCTTTATAAGACTTTATCCTTGTTAATGGAAAGAATTATGGAACACAGAACTGCCATTGTTCAATTATACTCCCAGGCATATATCCAATGGAAACAAATTCACCCATTTAAAGAGATCTCTGTATAGTTATGTTCATAGAAGCATAATTTGTAATAGTCCAAACATGGAAGCAACCCAACTGTCCAAAGACAGATGAGTAGCTAAGAAAGTTGTGGTATATATATTTACAATGGAATACTACTCAACTTCACCTCATCTTGGATGGAGTTTGAAAGAATCTTGTTAAGTGAAATAAGCCAGAAAGAGAAAGATAAAAACAGGATGATCTCACTTACAGGTGGAACTTAAGCAACAAAGACTAAAAGTGAAAAGACAAAGTAAAACTTGGACAGGGTGTAGTGTAGTGCATCAAAGCAAAGGATTCTGGTGAAGGAAGACAAAGAAGGGAATAGGGGGAGGAGACTTTTGGGATCCTGGTGCATAATTAAGAAAATGGACATAAGTTGAGGGTGAGAGTGTTTTGCAGTGACCTATCATGACAGGATGAGAAATTGTGCCTAGTGTCGACAACTGTACTGTAAACCATTAACTCCCCAAATAAAGCAATACAACAAATAAATATTTTTCAGACATTGGGAAAAAACTGCTAATGTTTTAAGAGGAAATTTATTAGAAAATAGTTAGAAGGACATTTATTAGAAGAGGGTAGTATACCCTTCAGAAAAGGAGGGAACTTAGGTCAGGGCTTGCCTGGTTGTTATGTTTATTTTATACTCTTTCTTCTCATTGTCTGTAATTTGTCAGCACTTTAGTGCAGACTACTTTGGTCCCTGTGATTTGTTAGTTCCTGAAGGGTAAAAGGGAATGGCGCTTTCCTTCCATGTCTTGTGCTCTGTCATTGGTTCCAGGTGGTCAGTCAGGTGCCTTACATTTCACGTGCTCCTTCCTCCTACCTCCCTCATTTATTACCCTGACAAAGGTCCATCATGTCATGCCTCTACTGGCCAACTGGACTGACAGCTGTACAGCAAAGTCTAAAGTCATCTTGACCAATCCCTAATATTTACAATAAATTGGCGTGTGACTCCTTTTAATTGTCATTTAATTACCATTCTGACTGGTTTCAAAAGTCAGATCACCATGGCAATGTGGAACATGATACAATTGAACTTTTGAGTAGGAGATCCCAAGTTAGATTCCTCAGCATTGTATGTGCCAGAGTGAGGCTCTGGTTCTGTCTTGTTTCTTCATTTTCATGAATAAATAAATATATCAATGAAGGAGAGGAAGAAAGAAAGAAATGGAAGAGGAAAGGATAGAGAGAAGGACAGCTTATCGGGGTAGTAATTTACCTGGATAGTGTGCCTACTTTAAAAAGTCATAGTTATGATTTTTTAAAAATATTTTTATTTATTTTGAATAGAAACAGAGAAGTTGAGAGGGAAGGAGATAAAGAAGGATAGATAGGTATGTAGGTAGGTAGGTAGGTAGATAGATGTTAGATAGATAGATAGATAGATAGATAGATAGATAGATAGGTAGGTAGATAGATAGATAGATAGATAGATAGATAGATAGATAGATAGATAGATGTTCCTGCAGTACTGCTTCACAACTTGTGAAGCTTTACCCGCTGCAGGTGGAGACCAGAGACTGGAACCCAGGTCTTTGCACAATGTACTATATGTGCTCGACCAGGTACACCGCCACCTGGCCCCATATAGTTATGACTTTTAAGAAATTACAAAATGTCAGCTGCTGTGCAATGTCATATGCATTGTTGATTAAATTCTTACCCCCGACTGACTGTTCACTGTTTTGAATGAGAAAATTGAGGCTCAAGAAGATTGCCAGCACAGTGTCAGTGAGGATTTAAACACATCATTTTCATCGTTGCGTTCCATTGACAGGAAACTTATTCTCAAGGATAACAACTCTCTCAGTTTCTTTATCTCTTAAATATCTACTAAACACATTCTATAATTTTTGTCAGTATTCACCTCTAGTGTAGTGTCTATTTTTTTCCTGAACTGTCAGTCACTCCCACAGAAAGCAGTATCACAGCAGTATGTGACAATCACTTATCCAGTCCTTTGAACTCCTTGTGGTTCCTGGAATTTTTATCTTTGTAAAATATCTAATTCATATGTCTATTTGTTTTGTATTTACATGCAGAGTATTATTTTTAAAATGATTCATGTAACCTAGGAGGTGGCTGAGTGGATGAGGCATTGGATTAGCATGAGGTCCTGTTTGATCCCCCCAGCATCACCTGTGCCAGAGTAATGTGCTGATTTTCTCTCTCTTCTTTCTCTCTAATTAATAAATAACTACATCTTCAAAAATTAAATGAAAAATAAAAATAATTCACTATGGCAATCTGGGAAGTGGTAAAGTTAATATAGGGTTGGAGACTTGAGTCTGAGGTCCTGAGTTCTATACCTGGTCTTGTGAATGCCAGAGTGATGCTATGGTTCTCTTTCCCTCTATCATTAATAAATAAAGCTTTTAAAAAATGCTCCAAGTCGTTGAATGTCAAAGAAATGAAAAAAAGACTATTATGAAATACCACTTCAAGAATGTTATACATCAGAAAGGATAGTATAAATAAATTCTGGAGAGGCTGTGGGGGTAAAGGAATCCTCCTGCACTGCTGTTGGGAATGTAATTTGGTCTACCTTCTATGGAGAAAAGTCTGGAGAACTCTCAGAAGACTAGAAATGGACCTACTCTATGACCCTATGACCCTGAAATTCCTCTCCTGAGGATATATCCTATGGAATCAAACACACCCATCCAAACAGATCTATGTATAATCATGTTCATAGCAGTTCAATTTGTAATAGCGAAAACCTGGAAGCAACCCAGGTGTCCAACAACAGATGAGTGGCTGAGTAAGTTTTAGTATATATACATAATGGAATACTACTCAGCTGTTAAAAATGGTAAATTCACCTTCTTCACCTTATCTTGGAAGGAGCTTGAAGAAATCATGTTAAGTGAGAAAAGTCAGAAAGAGAAGGATGAATATGGGATGATCTCACTCATGAATAGAAGTTTAGAAATACGAACATAAAGGGAAATAAATCAGAACTTGGGCTTATTTTAGTGTATTGCACCAAAGTAAAGGATGTGAAGTGGGTAGTGGGGGCTGGGGGGTTCAGGTCCTAGTGCATATGGTGGAGGAGGACCCAGGTAGAGGTTTAGCGTGTTTTGCAAAAAGCTGAGATTTACATATGTGCCAACAACTGTATTTACTATTTGATTATTACCATTAATTACCCCAATAAAAAAGTTTTAAAAATGCACGCTGTGTATTAGTTTGCTGCTCACTATTTATAAGAATTCACCATGACACTGAATATAGACTTTCATGTGGTTTCTAGAGACAGGCTAGTAGCTGACAACGTACAACCTATGTAGTTTAATGCATTTTTTTTCCATCCCTTCACACTCAATAACAAAAGTACTTGTCTAACTATGAAATAGTCTGTTGTTTTCAGAGAAAATAATGGCTCTTGGCAGAGTACAGCAGGAGTCCCAGCATGCTGGTGGGCAAAACAAGGCCTGACACTGTGGCACTTCTTGGTTTCCACCTGTGACTATGTCACAACTCCAACTGGAAGGATTTATCTGCTTTTATTTTTAACTATGATTCCCATTAAGTAAGATGTGGCTTAGTGTATTCTTTTCTCTGTATCCTTAAATGAAGAAGACAGTGGCTCATTCTACTCTGCATTTATTTCAATAGAGCTTCCCATTTGTTTTCCTATCCCAGTGGCTAAAAATCACATTCACGTTTAATTAAATTCTGGCTTTTCAAAGAAATCAAATATCAACCATTTTAAAAATTTCATTATTAATAATATTATTTTATTTATTTGTTACCTATTTATTTTTTTATTTTTTTAGCTGAGCACTGCTCAGCTCTGGCTGATGGTGGTGCAGGAGATTGAGTCTGGGACTTTGGAGCCTCAAGCGCGAGAGTTTCTGCATAACCATCATGCTATCTACTCCTGCTCAGCCAACCAATTTCCATCACTTAAAAAAAAAATCTGAAACAGGACCCTGGGTACATACTCTCAGAGAGTTGAAGAATAAGAAAGCTACCAGGGGATAGGATGGGATACAGAGTTCTGGTGGTGGGAATTGTGTGGAACTGTACTCCTCCTATCCTATGATCTTTTTAGTGTTTCCATTTTATAATTAAAAACTTTAAAAAACCTGTCACAAATTGTGTGTTTTATAAGATATTTTACTATATTGGTAAATCGAACCACACTGATAAAAACATGTTGACTACTGGTTCCTCAATGTTTACCCCAAAATCCACTGGTTGAGTAAGCCTTACTGAATATTCTTACTAAAACAAGAATGAATATCTTCCTAATAAATTTCAGCAGTGTTTCAAAGAGGAACATAAGGCAACATATTTATAAAGCCATAAGGTCTGATTCAAGTGGTTTAGGATCTTTCCAAGCAGAAAGATGAGTAGGTTAAATCAGGTTTTTATAGTCATTCAAGGCTGGTAGACACTAAGGTCAGAATGCTGAAGAGAATGTTAAGAAAAAAACATATGCAAGCTGCTTGCCAAGGAATAATGCATTGTTTTGGAAAGACAGCTCTTTTCCCAGATGATTCAACTGTATTTTCCCAGAATAATTCATTTCAAGGATTTTCTGAAGCAGTTATGTTATTTACTGGCCGACTGACATATTCCTGGACAAGAATTTCTTAGAACATATAGTTCAGTTAACATAGGTGCCGTCGGTGCTCAGTCCTCCTAAGAAGCTTCAATGAGTGCAGGTGATTTGAAATTTTAATATTTCTTTTTCTTTTCTTTCTTTCTTTCTTTTCCCTTTTGTTGCCCTTGTTGTTTTATTGTTGTAGTTATTATTGTTGTTCTTGATGTCATCATTATTGGATAGTACAGAGAGAAATGGAGAGAGGAGGGGAGGACAGGGGGAGAGAAAGACAGACACCTGCAGACCTACTTCACCACCTGTGAAGTCACTCCCCTGCAGGTGGGGAGCCAGGGGCTCAAACCGGGATTCTTTTGCCTGCCCTTGTGCTCTGTGCCACATGCACTTAACCCGCTATGCCACTGCCCAACTCCCGATTTGAATTTTCAAATCATACCTCCTACTCCCCAGGATGATTCTTCAGCCCCAAGAGAAAAAGTGTTACCAGGATTGGTTGGTGACACTGCTACATGTGTGGTAACATGCACTTACTTTCCTGGGGTGGTGATTTCACCTTCTATAAGCATTAAGTTTCTCCGATCTTGTTAAAAGATATTCAGAATCATTTGATGATAATGCCATAATGGCAACCATAGCAGACTGTCAGTTAAATCTACAGAAACTTCATTTGGGGGAACTACATACAGACAATGCTAGTACAGCAAATGAATTAGCAACTTCTCCAATCTTTTTCTTCTCTATAGTGCACATCTGCCTGATCTTCCTCATTTTCACTGAGATTACTTATTTTGAGTCCTTGTTATACTTTGCCCTTTTATTCTCATGAAAATCTCCCTTACTCTACAAAGAGTAATATTTTCTACTGTGAGTTGTTTGGAACTTAGAAATTCTAGTAGGTACTTATTAACATCACATTACTTTATGTCCTTTATCACTTGTGATGTTGACCATATTTTCATGTTTGTTAATTTTAAACATAAAACTAGTTACCTTTTCATATTTTCACATTTTAATTAGTTTTGCTTTTTCTTCATGGTCTAAAAGGTTATATTTTTATTTATTTATTTATGTCTCCAAGGTTATCACTGGGGCTCAGTATCAGCACTATGGATCCACTACTCCTAATAGGAGTAGAATAGGACATAGAGAAATTGAGAACAGAAGGGGACATAGAGAAGGAGAGAGAAAGACACCTGCAGACCTGCTTCACTGCTTGTGAAGCATCCCCAGTGCAAGTAAGGAGGGGTGGGACTTGAACTTGTATCCTTGCACTGGTCCTGTGTGCTTAACAGGGTGTGCCAACAAAGGGATCCCAGTATATTTTTCACATAAGTCCTCTACTTTATGTTTTGCAAACATGTTCTCCATGCCTTTGATTTATCTCTGCATGATGTATTTTACAGAGCAGAAAGTAATATAACAAAATATTTTTGATGCTATCTCCTGGGATCTCTATGAGTTATATTTTACACTTAAGCCTATGATTCATTTTGAGTTTATTTTCATGAAAGATATGTTTTTTTTTCACTGTTTGCATGGATTTTTTTTTTTGGTCCCCATGTTATTTGCTAAAAAGATCCCTGGTCTTTTAAACAACCTACTCTTTCAATTTAAAATGCTTAAGTCTGTCTGACAGAGTTTTTGATTCAGTTTTGTTCACACTTGTCCACTGAGGTACAATATATCTTAATAAACAAAGATTTATTTTACAATTTGGACCTAAGTAATCGGTGGTACTTTCTAACTTTTGAATTTTTAGATATGCTTTAAAATCTTGTTAAAATAAAATTAAATAGGAAAATGCAATGATCTTTAAGCAAGGCCCATTTCTCAAGAACTTTTAAGAGAATTGTATAAAATAATTGCTGTCAATTAGTTGTTTGGGTGTATTCTTTTCCAGTTCAATAATAATATAAAAAATCTTATCTTTTTTTATGTGTCACTCACACATAATCTGACATCATTAGGACCCTGTAGTAGAATTAAACTTGTCCAGTGGAGGTTTGAACTGTGTTGTTAAAATTCGGAGGCTCCAGCTGGCTGGGCTAGCTTCATGGGCGGGTAACAGAGATGACCAGAGACATACGGCTGGGCAGGGAAGCTGTATTTTTTTATTCAGGAACAACGATTTATAAACTAAGACAAACTAATCACCAAACAAAACTCTCCTGCCTCTTTATCACATGGCAGTGCCAAGAACTCTCGAACTCTGGAACTCTCTTGGGGTTCCTTGGGGCGGGGACAAGCGGGCCCACGAAACTAGCAGGACTGAACCAATTTTCTTGGCAGGGGGAGAGCTAGAACAACCCAATGTAAAGCATACAACAATTCCCCCTTTTCTTTTTAACTAAATGACCACAGTATCAGGAGTGTGGGGTGAACAGAAACCTCTATCATACAGGCATTTTTAAAAAAGAAACTGGCACAAACATGGAGAAACATGTAAGCAAGTAACAAGAAACAGTGTGCTGCCAAGGGAAGGCCTGAGGGGGCCATTTTTTTGCCTCTGTGGGCAAAACTTTATCAGCTTAAAAAAAACATTTCTTGCCTCTGGGGGGCGTACTTATCTCGACAGACATTTGCATGGGGGCGGGGAACAGCCTAGAGTCCCAAAGGCAGCTGGCTGCAATTTACTTACTATGAAACAAAACTTGTTATTAGCATAACCATAGCTCAATCTAACGTTTCTAATAGAGAAGGAATTTGAGACTTTTACATATCAAGAACGTCTTTTTAACCTTTTGTTATACCCATTCAAGATGGAGACACACCCTAGGCGTGCGCAGGAAAGAAAACCTCAGGCATGAGAATAATTAGCATAGCCATTGTGTAATCTACCATTTCTAATAGAGAAGGTAATCGAGAGTTTTACATATCAACAAGTCTATTTAACCTTTTGTTATACCCATTCAAGATGGAGACACACCCTAGGTGTGCGCAGGTCTTGTTTAGACCAACTTAGTTAAAATATATTGATTGTTAACTAATTTTTACCTCAGACTTTAAATGTAAGTTAATTTTATCTTTATGAGAATTACGTTGAAAACCTTTTTCATTTAACTTTGCCTAGTAAGAATTTTGCCTTAAAGTAACTGTTTACCAAACTTTAAACACACACACAAACATGGTCATTAATACACAAGGAGAGAAACCTTTGTTACGAAGACATGTCATTTTAAACACGAATTTAGATATGTACTGTCTTAGTTGTTGGGGGGGTGCGTTGTCCAGTGGTGGTCTCTTGGGCAGCTTCAATTCTAGGAATTGCAGGTTGCGATCTCTGGATGAATCTCTGTGTATTTTAGATCGTCTGCCTTCATACCCAAGCTGGAGATCTCGGCCAGGATGTCCAGTTTTGGCAGGGAGCCCGGGGGGTCCGGGAGGTCCAGGATCTGCATAGAATTCATAGTCCGAGGGCAGGCGGGCCAGCCTTGTAGAAGGCGTGGGCCGAGGTGCCCTGGGGTGGCGGCCATGATAGGCTGCTGCGGCCCTGCCCCATGGCCCTGCCATGTCTGCTGTCCTGCTCGCAGTAGCCGAGCAGCGTGGAGGGATCCCGCGCCCAGTGCCCTGCTCCACACGGTGGAGAGCCGGCTCTTGTGGACTGGCCTCGGGATCCTGTGTGTTGGCATCAGGCTCCTGTGTGGTGGCATGGGGCTCCTGCGTGCTGGCGTCAGGCTCCTGTATGCTGGCGTCGGGCTCCTGTGTGCTGGCGTCGGCCTCCTGCGGGCTGCGGGGCTGCAGGGCTGCGGGCGCGGTGCGCTGGGTTGTCTGGGCACAGCCTGCTGGCTGGCTGCTCCACCAGGTGGAAAAGGCAGCTTCGCGCCTTGCCTCTTGCCCGCTGGCTGTTCCCAACTCCGCTGGCTGTTCTGAGTGCACCCGAGCGAGTAGAAACCACAGAGTGGTCCAGAGATAAATGTTCCAGAAACAGCAAAACAGTCTCGTGAAGAAAGGGCAGAGGCCTTTGGAAATCTCTTCACAAGCAGAAGAGAAGGCCATAGTACATAGGTAGCCAAATTGTCTTCACTTATCTGAGAGATGTGCAGGTCAGGTCCACGTGGGCGCCATTTGTTGTTAAAATTCGGAGGCTCCAGCTGACCAGGCTAGCTTCATGGGCGGGTAACAGAGATGACCAGAGACATATGGCTGGGCAGGGAAGCTGTATTTTTTTATTCAGGAACAATGATTTATAAACTAAGACAAACTAATCACCAAACAAAACTCTCCTGCCTCTTTCTCACATGGCGGTGCCAAGAACTCTCGAACTCTGGAACTCTCTTGGGGTTCCTTGGGGCGGGGACAAGCGGGCCCGCAAAACTAGCAGGACTGAACCAATTTTCTTGGCAGGGGGAGAGCTAGAACAACCCAATGTAAAGCATACAACAGAACTGCTTCTAACCTTTCCTCTCAGACTTAACAGGTATCTTCTTTCTGTTAAACATAAATTCAGAAACAAGTGGAAAAGTTTTTTTATATCTTAGTATAATCTGCCTGTGAGAAACACTGCTGAAAGATTTTACTTGCTGGAACAAAAAAAAAAGCATATGCTTGCATCTTCTTTTCAGAGTACTACTCTTTCATCCAGTCTTAATATATTCAGTCGCTTATACAATGTTAAGATGTGATGACTTGGTAAACTTGGGAGATCACTTGTATCACCATGTCTTCCTGAGTCTGCTTCTTTTGAGGTTGTCTCTTAGGAAAAGTAACATAAGTAATCAGATATAAGGAGTCAGTGCGATAGATCACCAGGAGGATACCTTCTTTGCCACATGCTCAACCCTGGTTTAAGTCTTATCTCTCAGAAAAAGCCAACCCAGAGTGGTAAAGCTCCAGTGATGAACCCCCCCAAAAATAAAGGAAAAAGGAAAAATGATCTACATACATTCAGCTATGTATTATTAAAAACATAAGCAGTGTTTTAAGCAGCAAATGGGATTTATTTTCTCAGACAACAAGGAGACTTGACTTGGAAATTTGGCACTAGGACAGCTATTTAAGCTGGTCTCTCACCACCTTCATACATTAAGAAAAATAAATAAATAAAAATGGTTACTGCTTGTCCGGTTATTGGAGAGTTGGATTATAGACAGAGAAATAAATGTGATAAGATTTATCAAGATAACAATCTTCCCAGAAATTCCATTAGGCTTTCACTTAAATCTTAGACAGACTCATACCACATAGTAAACTATGGCTATAAGAATTATTAAGATTATATATATATATATATATATATATATACTTTATTGGGGGATTAATGGTTTACAGTCCACAGAAAATACAGTAGTTTGTACATGGGTAATATTTCTCAGTTTTCCACTATATATATTTAGTTGTGTGGACAGTTACCCATTACTTTCCCCTGGATAATGAAGATATGAGCAATAAGTCCTGAGTGGCTATCTATACTATAGCAACACAAAATATGTGAACTCAGCTAACTAAAAATTTAATAGCACACAGTAGAGCCAGTCAAAACCTAAAAAACATGGCTTGATGGTGGAGCACCTGGATGAGTGCATATGCTACTATGCACAAGGTCCAGGGTTCAAGTCTCCAGGCCCCACTCTCAGCTGTAAAGGAGTGCTACAGGTGTCTCTGTCTCTCTACTTCTCTATCTCCACACTGCAGTTTCAATGTCTGTCTATCTAAATAAATAAATAAGCAAAGGAAAAAATATATCACTGACATTGCATTCAAGTTTTAATTATAATGTAGGCTAAAAGGTATACGGATTCATAATTATTTTAGTAATGAAAATAATCACTAAATTTTATTTTCTTTGAGTCCAAAGTTAATCATTGACTATAGTAAGATTTTTTTTTTCTTACCACAGGCTTGGTACCTGCACAAGGAATCCACCACTCCTGGTAGTCTTTTTCTTTCCCATTATTTTATTTGATAAAATAAATGACAGAGAGGAAGTGAAAGGGATGAGGGAGATAGAGAAGCAAAGAGAGACACCTGCAGCCCTGCATCATCTCTTAGGAAGCTTTGCCCTTGTAGGTGGGGGAGGGGCTTGAACCAGAATCCTTTTGCATTTAGATAATGTGGATAATGTGCGCACTCAACTGAGTGAGCCCCAGTAAGAATATTTCTAAATCTTGTTTAAGTGTATTACTTCCATCCTCTTCTAAGGCAGGCTTTGATTATTAGTATCACATATTGATTAGTTTTCATTCCTTCATAAGATTCAGCTTCATTACTCTGCCACCAGGTTCCAGATGCTACCATGATGCCAACCTGACTTCCCTGGGCATATATCCCCACCAATGTGTCCTGAAGCCCCACCTCCACAGAGCTCTGCCCCACTAAGGAAAGAAAGAGAGAGGTTGGGAGTATGGATCAACCTATTAACGTCCATGTTCAGCAGGGAAGCAATTACAAAAGCCTGACTTTCCACCTTCTGCACCCCACAATGATCCTGGGCCCATACTCCCAGAGAGATAAATAGGAAGGCTGTCAAGGAAGGGATGGGATATAGAGTTCTGCTGGTGGGCACTATGTGGAAATGTACCTCTTTTATCCTATGGTCTTGTTAATATTTCCATTTCATAAATAAAATTATATAAATAAAAAGATTGATTTATTAATGAGAGAGAGAGAATCATAACATCACTCTAGCACATGCAGTTCTGGGGACTGAACTCAGGGCCTCACAGTTGCTGGCAAGTCTCACACTCTTCCCTTTATTCTTATAATCCCTGCCTATTTTAAATTCATCAAAAAATATAGCTGTCATGAAATTATAAAACATGCACCTTTGCCAGACTTGTGCTGAACACTTTTCTATACCTTCCCCTCCATGATCCAAGGCTTAGCCTATTGATTAGATGAACCTGTACCTTCCCACTGCAGCCTTCAGTTGAACCACTTCCTCCCTAGCAGCTGACATTCATTAAAACAAAAAAATGAATATATAAACCTCAATAGTTAAGTTCTTCACAAAATAATTTAACAACAACATATAAAACAACACAATGCCTTAATAATGTAAAATAGCATGACAATAATATTAAGTTTTACTAGGATTATATCAGGTGCTTAACCAATGTTGGCAGATATTCTGTCAAGGAACACACACTTTTCGTATTTCTCTTTTATGTTCCTGCAAAAGGATCTTCCTTTCTCATCTTTCCTTTATCAGAGTAATCCCTTTATATTAAACTGTCACAAACAAGCAAAACTAAGAGGATAAAAATCATTTCAGTTCAAATACTACCACTTTAAAGATGTCTTTCCTGGCATGCTTTTGTGATCTCATAAGACTGTGTGTTGAAAATGAATAGAGAATCTGACTTCTCCTACTGAAATTATCTGTATGAATATTTGCTCAGAAAGTTAACCTGTTGTGCTTGCTCAAAGAAATTTCAACAGTTTTATGAACAGTGTTAGTATTTAGCACATAGTAGGTGCCTCAATAATATTTGACAAAATCATTATGTATAAGTGAACATGTTCTTTAATTACAGAATAAAGGTCATTTCTGAACTGTCAACGTTAATTTCTCTATTAGTCATGTAAATGTACAGAGAATTAACTTTACCAATGAAGCAAGTTTCATCTCTTATAGCACAGAGAAGAAAAAAAAGCTTATCAGTTAGGATTTCTTTGAAAAAAAAAATACTGACTGAGTTTGGAGTAGGGCACCAAAGTAAAAATCTCTGGGTGGAGGTTGAGGGGATGCTCATCCTCACTGGCGGGGGGGGGGGGGGAGAACAGGACACAGTCTTTTGGTGGTGGGAATGGTGTTTATGTACACTCCTATTGTAGTCATATATATCACTATTTAATTAATATGAGGGGAAAATTGATTGAATGTCTCAAACTTTTTAATGCACAGACCACAGGCTGAGTCTTTGAAATGTTAACTGTCCTAAAAGCTTAGACCAGGAGAACAGAAACCATCAGTGGCGTTACTTTATAAGATACAGGTATATATAAATAACATCAAAGGATAAATTATGGTGAGGTCACATATGATACAGCAAATTCTAACAATGGGATTTTCATAATCAGCCCAATTGCTAAATAATTTGATTATAGCAATAACTATTTATTACCTTCTTAAACCCTAAGATAGCAGGAACCTCCGCTTCCTTCATAAAGCCCAAATATCCCCCCCAAGTCCTGGAACCTCTAGGGCACGGCTCACTTTCCTCTATGCTTCTCTCAATTCATACCAAATGATACTGTATTTACTGATCCCAACCTACTCAATGAGTAATGAGTACCACCTCAGCATGCTTCACTTTGGACTGTGTCCAGAGACATCAGGCATGGAATGTCAACCCTTAAGCATCAGTACTCAGGTGAGACCTTTATTTTCTCATAGGATTCCTTAATTCCATTTCAGGTGGTCAACTTCCTAAAAAAGCATCAAAAACTTGATACAGATCAGGTCTCATGAGATAGGGCAGATGTACACATGTATCCATAAATTAGAGCAAAATATATAACTTAAAGTAAAAGTGCACAATAGTTTGCAGTGAGTCAATAAATGAAGCAAGCAAGTATAAAGACCTGAAAAGACACCTTAAAGTACCTAATGAAAATAGTTTCTACTTAGACCTAGATACCCTCCTCACCTATTTCTTATTACACTTCCCTTCTTCTTCTTCTAGCGTTTGCCCTTCTTCCGTAGCCAGTCAACAGGTCAGGTTGAAAGGTGTCAGGAGCTGCTTGTTGCTGGCTTTGAAAGTGACTGGGATCCATGTGGATTCAGTCGGCTAGGAAGGATCGTCAGTTTCCCCAATGAATGGGTACACTTCCCTAAGTCACTCCAAAGCTAACCTTATAAAATAAGGACTACAAAAGCTCAGTAAGGGTAAGAGACTGGCATACTTTGATGATGACTCTTAAGTCACTATCAGGCCACCCCATCATCTGGGGACCTACTTGGGGACTCCTGGGACTCTCACACAGACATGATGAGCCTAGACCTTGAATAGATCCTTCTCTCCATTACCACTGGTCATCTCCATAAGGAACAACATAATGAACCCCTTTTGAGGGATCCCATAGGAACTTGCCCTCAACGTGGATCAACAATGGTAGAGAATGTTCCATCCTCTAAAGGGGGGTTGGATAACATACTCTATCTACCACCTGAAGAAGATGGGTCCTGAAATTGGTGCAATGCAGAATGTTCCTGCTGATGACCATAGAATGCAAGTTTGGACCTACAGGGATGTAGAGGTTACATAGGCTCCTATGATGAATATGGGCCACAGATCAAATTGATGGGGTTTATAGTCAACAAGATTTATATAACTTTCTCATATTTGGGAGCTACTCTCTTCCCTGATCCATCTTTCTAGCCCTTTTTCCAGCCATTAAATTATCTCCACAGACAATAACTTAGGTCCACCTGCATATCAGATGTCAAGCTCATGCAAAAACTAATAAAGTCATGGGCCCTTTGGAATATACCTAAAATAGACCTACTAGCTTTTTCCAAAACAGAGACCCCAAATCTTCATCTGCAATATTTCAGCCTTTAGGTTCATGATTAATCAACAATTTGTATGACTTTATACATTAACTCTTTTTCAGCCACCAGGTTCCAGATGCTACCATGATGCCAACTGGACTTTCCTGGGCAGACGACCCCACCAATGTGTCCTGGCGCCCCACTTCCCCAGAGCCCTGCCCCACTAGAAAAAGAAAGAGAGAGGCTGCGAGTATAGATGGATCTGTCAACACCCATGTTTAGCAGGGAAGCAATTACAGAAGCCAGACCTTCTATCTTCTGTACCCCTTAATGACCGTGGGTCCATACTGCCAGAGGGTTAAAGAATGGGAAAGCTATCAGGGGAGGATTTGGGATACAGAGTTCTGGTGGTGGGAATTGTACCCCTCTTATCCTATAGTCTTGTCAGTGTTTCCATTTTATCAATCAATCAATCAATTTTAAAAAGAAGTTATTTTATATATAAAAAATACAAGAGTGATAATTTGGGGATAAATAACATTGATAATGAAATACTTATTTGGGGTCAGGTGGTATTTCATCCAGTAAAGCTTACACACCAGCATGTGGCAAAACCTGAGTTCAAGATGCTGGTCCCCACCTGCAAGAAGGAAACTTCACACTCAGTGGAACAGTGCTGCTGATCTTTCTCCATCTGTCTCTGTCTCTGTCTCCCTGCCTCTCATTATCTATCAGAAAGAAAGAAAAAGGTAAAAATGGATGCCAGGAGTGGTGGAGCCATGTAGGCACCTAAACACAGAGATAACCCTAGTGGCAAAATCATAAAAGAGATTGAAAGAAAGGAAGGGAGAAAGGAAGAAAGAAAGAAAGAAAGAAAGAAAAGAAGAAAGGTAGACATTTAAAAAAAATGTATTTTGAATGCAATACTTTTTTTTCAACCCATAAACATTTAATTTAGGTAAAAAAATATAATAATGACTAACTATGTCCTGTAAAACTCATATGATTAAATAAAAGTATAAGTCATACTAGGGGTGGGGGATATGACCCAACTGTATCTTTCACAAATATCTTCTGAAGAATAGAATTTTTATTAGCAATTTAATATTGATTTACAAAATCATAAGGTAATAGGGGTATGAGTCCATACGTTTCCCACCACCAGAGTTCTGTGTCCTCATCTGCTCCATTGGGAATTGCAGCTGAACAGGTCACAGACACAGCTTAACTTTATATCGGCTATATATCTATATCTATGTAGATATGTTTTTGCCCATTTTTTCTATGGTCTTGCCTTTACTTCCTTTCTAAGTCACACTTACATCTACTACTACTTTGGAGTGTTCTTCCATTTATCCTCTTCTCTCTTGGATAAGAAAAACAGTGCCTGACTTACTCTGGTGTTTTCCAGATTCATTTTCCATTCAGTGAGGGTAGAAAAACAAGATGGATTTTTTTTCCCTTTAAACTTGACCTCATGGTTACAGAATACCTTCAATGTCTATGTCTCAAATTATTTTTATTTAGGCCCTGTCAGGAGTTAATGAATTTTTCTGGATTGATGTCTAGGTTTTATTCTATAATACAGTATGAACACCTAATCTTTATTAGATTTCTATAAAACACATTTCAGTATATTATGTGTAGGAGGGAGCTGAGTATCCCCACAATTTTTTTCAATTCTTGAAGTCCAAAAAAACTAATATCCCACCACTACCACCCCAGCTTCCAGCACCATTAGTTCTCTTAGAATAATTGGAAATTGAAACATCAGTGTTAAGCCACTGTCACAATATCACATAGCATTAATAGCTGAGCTAGAATTAGAATTTCAAACAAGATGCAAAGTTACTTGTTTTGAGAGGAACTCAGGAATATATCCCAAATCCCCACTGTAGTGGCTGTATTCTGTGTCATCTTGCATAGTCTGGAGCTGCATTTCCCACAATCTTCTTGGCTCATTTTCTTGTTAGAGCTGGCCAAAATGAAGTATGTGTGTATGAGATCTGAAAGGCAGAAGCAAAGCCAGTCATCACTAAATTTGAGAGCTCAGGAATATCTGTGTGAAATAGAGAAACAAAGGAACCAGCAGATTCCTTTGTCCCTAGTTTCCCTCACTCCATGGCCACTCTCTCCTTCTCATTGTTCACCTTCCTGGCCATCAGCCACCCCAGACAAAACAAAGAGCCTCTCAAGGACTCCCTTCCAGCTCTCTAGTACGTTCTCTTTTTAGCAAGTGGATATGTGGTAACAAATCTGTTGGCAACTTCTCCATAGTCCTCTGGGTCCATAAAGACCCTCATTCTTCACTGACACCAACTATGTTGGTTCCATATGCACCTTGATCAGAAACCTTTGCTTCCTTGACTGATGCCTGACTGACTGACATACCCAATTACTCATAAACTGGAATATATTTCACTTGATTTTTGAAGCAATGTAGCAGATAGTAATGACAACAAGAGAAACCGTTATAGAATAAATGATGAAATAGGGGCCAAGAGATAGCTCACCCAGTAGGGCACATGCTTTACTATGCACGAGGACTTGGGTTCAAACCCAGTCCATCACATGGGAGGACCATGCAAAGGGGAAGTTTCATGAGAGATGAAGCAATGTCAAAAAAAGATAACAAGTTTGCCAGAGGCAATGATTTAAATCCTAGTGAAGATGTGATAGAAAAAATATTATGAAATAGATTTATATGTTCAAATTAATGTTAGTCCTCAAAATAAGTTTACATAATTCAAATTTAACACTGCATGGTTTTGTTTAAAAAATGTTTATAAGTAAAGCACACAGGGACCAGGTGTTGGCACACCTGGTTAAGTGCACCCATTACAGTGCACAAGAACCTGGTTCAAGCCCCCAGTCCAAAACTACAGGGGGAAAGCTTCATGAACGGTGAAGCAGTGCTGTAGGTGTCTCTTTCTCTCCATCTCTACCCCCTTACCTCTAGATTTCTCTCTGTCTTAACAAATAAATAAATAAAGTTTATTTAAAAAGTACATAAAAATTAAATCTGTGTACACATAAGAATGTTGATATTCTGATGTAACTAAAAAAGATCCTAAAGAAGCCATTTTAATCTTCTATTTTCCATCATCTTCCAAAAAAGAAGCCTTTTTTTTTCTCAGTGTGAGGGATCATATATACCTATTAGTATTAAACAAACCAGTGAGTTGTTATAAACAGCTTAGGGAAAATAACAATTTCTGCATTAATAAAGACATTTATCTGGGTGGTTTCACTTAATATGAGGAATATCAACAACTAAGCTAAAATGAACAGATTGGCAGAACATAAAAACTACTGGTCCGTGAGACCACTGATAATTATTGGCAGGGTTTGGGGAAGGGATGTGGGGAAAGTCAGAGAGAGAGGTGTCAGGTGCAATGGCATTGAACTTTGATAGTGGGCACAGAGAGTGCTACACACATTCTGAAGTGCAAAAACTACTTTCAGACATTTTAGCTTGGTAATTCAAGGTTAGATCAATAACTATAAAATCAAAGAAAGACATTTTAAATTATACTTTAAGGAGAAAACTAGCTTAACATGAGTAATACAAAGAAATTCCACTAGATTTTAGTTATAAAAAAGTAACAATACCAAACACCTGGAAGTTGTTACCTATCCAGTTCATGCTGACAGAAGCATTTTCTGAACTGCCTCAATAAATAATGACCCTATTGGCTGGCTGACTACAGGAACAAATGAATAAAGTGTATCTCTGTAGAGAAATTAGCACAAAGGATTATTGTTCTCAAAAATGAGTCTGGCTCCCCTACCTCTCTCTATTATGCACTACCAGTCCATACTCATGCAGGCTGTTTCTGAAAAATGTTGGTATGAATACACCCTCCAATATTTCTTCCACACTGACTGCAAATACAATCTAGGCATAAATCATCAAAAGTAAATACCACTAAGCACTTTAATCCTTTAAAATGAATCAGGGAAATGGGGAATCTATGCCTGATGATGAAGTTTTAGTGTAGGTCAAACCAGTGGCTAGCTGAGAAGGCAGCCTTAGAATACAGAGAGCATTTTGTGAACGACTCAGACTATCATAATCAGGTAGGAACTGTTTTCCTATATTTCCCTCTTTGGTTATTAAATGGTATTATTGCTTTACTTTAACAAGTCAAATTCTACAGCAACACTTTAAATTTGTTTTCTGACAGTCTACCACTCTATGGAACCAAGACTCTAGTATTTTGCTCAAAATGTTTATTTCCTTACTTGAATTTATGCAAAACTCATATTATATAATAAGTAGCATGTAAGTTTCAGGTATTCTTTTTTTTTTGAGTTGATGTATCTTAAAATACTGTAGGCTCCTGAACACAAGAATATTCTCTTTGTTACACACACACACACACACACACACACTCCAAGCAGTGCTATACTGGACCAAAGTAAAAGCCACTAGCGTAAAAGGGAGGGTTCAGATCCTGGAACATGATCACAGAGGAGGACCAAGAGGAAGCTGAAGTGTTATGTGGGAAACTGAGAAATGTTACACATGCACAAACTACTGTATTTTACTGTTGACTGTAAACAATCCCTCAATAAAGAAAAATAAATAAATAAATAAATAAATAAATAAATAAATCTGTAAGCAGACATCCCAGAGACTTGGTATCTCCTCTTTGCAGAACACTCATCCATCTGAAAGCCACAAGACTTGACCCTTTTGCTCAGTTGGGTTTTTGTGCACCATTCTGTGTGAAAGTGAAATGTTGCATCCCTTATCCACTTCCCAGATTCATTATTATTCTTGGTACTTATCAACATCTAGCTGAAAATAGTTTCCTTATTGACTTGCTTGGTGTCTACTTATTCCCACTAGAAATTAACCACAATCTTTTCTTCTGTCACCTGTATTCTTGTAACTCAAATTCCTTACAAATACTAGGTAGTCAAAAAAAAAAAAAAAAAAGACTGAGTGATTGACAAATAATAAATAATCTTGAAATCAATGATTATCTATAACTGAGGGAATAAGACAGACTAGTCTTCCAGATTTTCATATATTCATCAGTAAATTCAATTCTCTAATACTATGTTTGTAATAACTAGCTCATTTTGCCAAACTCTGCTTCCCAGGAGCAGTGAACTGTGGCATACCCCCAAAAATAAACTCAAAATACAGTCGATTTCACATGGTGCAAAAATATTTTAGAAAAGAAGAAATATTCTAAAATCCCATTGAATTCTAGAATCCATTTTTATACAAATTATAGCCTTTAACTTATTTACTTTTTACTTTTTTCTTCCTCATTTTCTTGTAATTTTCTTTTTCACTTAGGTCTTTGTGGCTCTAATACATTATAATGTTAATAAAAGACATAAGAGTCATAGAATCTAACAGGACAGAAGATGTAAGTTGAAAGCAAATTCAAGTTGATTTTTAAATACAGTTTAAGAGCTTACACAGTAATAAAGTTGATAATACATCCTTGCAATGTGATTTTCATGCCAAATACTATGTTTTAGTCACAATATTCCTGGAAAATAGAGAGCAATTCAATTTTTTATATCAGAGCACTTAATTCAACAAATTGGCTACACATGTGACAGAGAAGATGCACATGTAAATGAGGGACAGTGAGGAAGCCCAGAAAGGAGTGATAGAAAGAAGCTCCCAGGTTCCAGA